>NC_133331.1:40696625-40941232 GCF_042186555.1 Aquarana catesbeiana
TTGGGTCCCACGTCGGCGCTCTTGGCTCCTCCCTCCTGTCAGGTTCCCCCCCACAGCAAGTAGCTTGCTATGGGGGGCACCAGAGCCGAGCTGCTGCTCTGTCTGTTGATTCACACATGGAGTTGTGATTCGGCCCCACCCACTCCATTTCCAGATTGGCTCACTGGCTGTGATTGAGAGCCAATGGCTCTTGCTGCTGCTAATAGCCAATCAGAAGAGCGAGTCCACGGAGAGGAAAGGCTCTTGTGGACATCGCTGGATCGAGAGGGGTCTCGGGTAAGTAATAGGAGGGCTGCTTAACACAGAAGGTTTTTTACCTTCATGCATAGAATGCGTGAAGGTAAAAAACCTTGAGTCTTTACAACCACTCAGTGGACAGCTAGCAAACGCTACAATTGTGCTACAAAGGGATTCCAAATAGCTCTTTGCACAAGTGGGGTAATCAAGTCTGCTTTTTGAAGCCGTACTACATAGTTAGTTCTTACTTTGATAGCTCTACAATGTTCACAGGTTCAAGGCAGAGTGTGACTTCTGGTTGTCAGAAACATTTTAGGACAATTTGATAGAGTTTCGATTTGTAATAGCAAAAAGGCTAGATTACAAACAAGCAACCAAATAAAAGGCTAACAGTATGGAGGTAGACTGGTACCTGCATAAAAAAAAAAAACTGATAATCCATACTGTTGAAGACACAAATAAATCGAAAAAAAAAAAAAAAAAAAGAAAGAAAGAAGAGGAAAAATTGACAAGGGAGGCTTCATAAGTATTTCAAGTATTCACCATCTACCTGTGAAACGAGACAATCTGGCATTTAAAAACACTCTAGGAATTACAGCATACATGCCAATGTGCTCTAAATTACCTTGAGGTCTTATTTACACTTGCATGTTCGTTTGATGAACGTGCACAAAAAGTGCATCGTGCTTGCTGTGTCATTTATTGTCAAGGGCACCCCAAACGCGCCAAGCGGATGCTTATTTTTCTGCACAGCAAACGTATCGAAATACACAGTTAAACGTGAGAAGTTCAAGGCCCAAAAAGCTACATGAGCACTCCAAAGACATGCTGGTAGGTTAATTGGCTTCTGTTTAAATTGGCCCTAGTATATGAGTTAGGGACCTTAGATTGTAAGCTACTTGAGGGTAGGGACTGATGTGAATGTACAATGTATATGTAAAGCACTGTGTAAATTGACAGCGCTATACAAGTACCTTAAATAATAATAATAATGAGCTACTTTGACGCATTGTTGCATATAGGGCAATCTATTGAATGAATGGGCTGCCCTTTTCATGTTGCACGAAAACAAGCACAAAATGCGCATAAACAACTGGGGTCATGTGTTCCCAAAATGCTCAGGTGTGAATGTGAGCCAAGACATTTGCATCTCTATGTTAAAAAATAAAAAACATAATACGACTTTGATACAAAAAGTTTATCAGTGCTTGAAACTGTTTATTTGTATTTTCAAAACCAGAGAGAACCGGCAATTGTGCTTTCTGGAATTATTTTTTGACTTGTTACCTAATCACAGTCATTGGGAGATTTATCACACGTGTCCCATAGTGTTAAATGGTTTAATCTGAACAAGCGACAATCTATCTACATAGACCCTATACAGGATACAATAACAACAGTCACGGGCACAAGAATTATTCACATGGGGCTGACAAACAAAGCTTTTCTACTGATCACAAATCTCAAAGGGCCCAATAACATGGTTATTTGATGGAACAGGAAGAAAATAAGAGAGATAAATCTAAAAAGAGCAGAAATAAAACAGTTTACTTCATTCAAGACCTGCACATGGTAATGTAGGTGAACAAAATTAGAAGCAATGAAACTGCAGATCGTGGGAATATACTGTATATCCATTAAAGTGTAACAGCAGCCACATTGCTAAATAGACCTTGGAATACATATATTTTGACCATTTCCGTCTGCCCAGCATCTGTAATTAATTTCAGCCAGTCTCATCATTCACTCGCATTGCCAGGCAGGTGATAACCATTTCCTGGCTCAGCTTTGCAGCTTCCTATGTTACATCTCCACCACCAACCAGGACTGTGTACATTAATTCACCACCATAACACCTCTGTCCAATGAACATGTAGGTGACCCACGTAGCTGGAAAGTGGATCCAGAAATAATGGACATCTTCCTAGCAGTGCAGTTTGTGAATCACAAGACTGGATAAAAAGAATCACAGTAAGTATACAGTATATGTACTTAAAATGTGTACGTAGCTACCCGCCTCAAATTCCACCTTAACTGTAAAAGGGTATGTATAGCCAAGAACAGGTTTTAGATGGCATAGGAAAGTGTTAAAACCAATGTCTGGTTATTTTTTGCTGCAGGTGCGCCATGGCAGAGATATCCCTTCACTTCCTTGTAACAGAAAATAAGAACAAACGGTCACTGGATTTGAAGCCAATTGAGGATTTTCCCCCACCTCTGGTGACATCCCTAGAATTTTGAATTGCCCCTCAATTTCTGTCTCAGCAACATTGGTCATCAGGACAAATGGGGTGAATCTCCCAGCCAGCAATAAAAACGTGTCAAAGGCTCTAAATCTTATGCAATCCTAAACGGAATAAAAAAAAAAAAAAAAAAAAGCATTTGCATACATATATGCACTATATTGTCAAAAATATTGTCAAAAATATTGGGACACCTGTCTTTACATGAACTTTAATGGCATCCCAGTCTTAGTCCGTAGGGTTCAGTATTGAGTTTGCCCTCCCTTTGCAGCTCTAACAGCTTCAACTCTTCTGGGAAGGCTGTCCACAAGGTTTAGGAGTGTGTCTATGGGAAAGATTGACCATTCCTTCTGAGGCAGAATAAGGAAAGGGATGGTTAGCACTCAGGATGACATCCAAAACAGTATTCCTTTAGTAAATACGTGATTAAGGACTAACATCCAAAACGCGTTGTTGTTTTACAGCTCTGTACATGTATTTAATAAAGTAATACTATTTTGGATGTCATCCTGAGTGCCGATCATCCCTTTCCTTATTCTGGTATGTTGGAGGTGTCAGCAGCCTCAAGGTCTGAGCACCGGGTGGAGCTTTTATGTTTGAGGGTTGCAGCACGTATACACTTATTTTTTCTGAAGTGCATTTGTGAGGTCAGGCACTGATGTGAACGAGAAGGCCTGGCTCGCAGTCTCCGCTCTATTTCATCCCAAAGGTGTTCTATTGGGTTGAGGCCAAAACTCTGTGCAGGTCAGTCAAGTTCCTCCACCCCAAACTTGTTCATCCATGTCCTTATGGACCTTGTGCACTGCCACGCAACCATCCCCAAAGTGTTCCCACAAAGTTGGCAGCATGAAATTGTCCAAAATGCCTTGGTATGCTGACGCCTTAAGAGTTCCCTTCACTGGAACTAAGGGCCCAAGCCCAACCCCTACCCCTGAAAAACAACCGCACACTATAATCCCCCCCTCCACCAAATGATTTGGACCAGTGCACAAAGCAAGGCCCATAAACATATTGATGAGCGAGTTTGGGGTGGAGGAACTTAACTGGCCTGCACAGAGTCCTGACCTCAACCTGATAGCACACCTTTGGGATGAATTAGAGCATAGAATGCGAGCCAGGCCTTCTTGTCCAACATCAGTGCCTGACCTCACAAATGCGCTACTGGAAGAATGGACAAACATTCCCATAGACACACTCCTAAACCTTGTGGACAGCCTTCCCAGAGGAGTTGAAGCTGCAAAGGGTGGGTCAACTCAATATTGAACCCTACGGACTAAGACGCTATGAAAGTTCATGTAAAGGCAGGTGTCCCAATACTTTTGACAATATATTGTATATAGGAACCCTGCTGGTGATTTTATAGCCCAACATGATGGTTGGCCAAGGATCTGCTTCATTAGAACTAGCAACTGCCACTTCAACTTTTGTTTTATAACCTATTTGAATTACTGCCAGGAACTGTCAGCTGTTTTTTTTGCAATTTTAACATAGATGTAGGCCAGGCCACTGGTACCCTATACCATATTTTCTGGCAATTCCCCCTTATAAAAACCTTTTTGGGTATCTGTGCTACAAATATTGGGCCAAGTTTTGCCTCTAGATCCCATTCACTGCCTTCTCGGTTTGCCTTTCCCAGGTATTCCCAAAGCATAAAAAAAAATAACCGGGCAATTACAGTCCGACTGCCCCTCAAAAATTGATACCAAACCCACATCACAGACAACTCATAAATGCTATCTCAGCAGTACAGAGAATGGAGTCTCTTATAGCCAAGGTTGGAGATAGTGTAGGCTCCTTTAATCAAAATTGAGATTGTTCACCCTTTCTCTCCAATTTGACCCCCAACTCTTATGATATTATTTCATCTCATTTGATACAGCAAAACTAGTCTCCTATTTTCTGATGTACTTCCCATGGTTTTAATTCCTTTATTCCACACCCCTGTAATCTGTTGTATTACCCGTAGGCCTCATGCACACTGGATGTTATAAAAAAAGCCAGTAGTGTTAACTGTAGAATTAGTTTTTTTGCAATAGCATTTTTCAGCTTTTTTTTAGCTTTTTCTAACAAAGTTACACTCCCATAAAAGCTTATGGCTCAAAAAAATCTGATAAATGACAAATAGCGGAATTTTTCAGCATTAAGCTTTTTTCAGAGTTAGAGCATTTTTACAGCTGAAAATCTCCTTTCAAAACCCACAAGGTTCTGAGTTTTTCCCAGCCAGAGATTGCCCCTGCCAAAAACTGCTGATAACAGCCTGTGTGTGCATGGACTAATAGGATAACATGCTGTAGCATTTATTAGCTGCAGAAAAAAATCATCTGAAGCCAAAAACAGCAGCTGTAAAAACGTCCAGTGTGCACAAGGCCATATGTTGTGCTTTCAAGGTTGCCGTTTGAGACACATTGGGAGAGATTTACCAAAAACAGGAGCATTCAGAATCTGCTTGATAGCCAGTTTCTAAATTTAGCTTGTTTAATTAAGCTTGGTCAACAAAACCTGGAAGCGGATTGGTTTCTATGCACAGCTGCACCAGGTTTTGCACGCTCCAGTTTTAGTAAATCTCGCCCATTATGTATCATGATTTCTTAGCTTAATTCCTTAGTTTAATTTCTTAGTTTAACTAGCTGTGCCTTAAATTCTCATCTTATTGTGAGTACTGAACATCTCTTTTGATGTAAGACGATTATCTATATTCAATGGTTATGCTTCTGTCCTTTGTATTTTTATTGTAATTTTTTTCAACTTTAAATCATAAAAAAACAGATGTAACCCAATTTGTAAAAGCTTTTGGCACAGTTCCCCATAAACATTTACTGTACAAAGTAAGGTCCGTTGGCATGGACCAAAGGGTGAGTACATGGATTGAAAACTGGCTACAGGGGCGAGTTCAGAGGGTGGTGATAAATGGGGAGTACTTGGAATGGTCAGGGGTAGGTAGTGGGGTCCCCAGGGTTCTGTCCTGGGACCAATCCTGTTTAAGTTGTTTATAAACGACCTGGAGGATGGGATAAACAGTTCGATCTCTTTATTTGTGGAAGACACTAAGCTAAGCAGGGCAATAACTTCTCTGCAGGATGTGGAAACCTTGCAAAAAGATCTGAACAATTAACGGGGTGGGCAACTACATGGCAAATGAGGTTCAATGTAGAAAATTTTAAAATAATGCATTTGGGTGGCAAAACTATGAATGCAATCTACTGACTGGGGGAGAACCTCTGGGGGAATCTAGGATGGAAAAGGACCTTGGGGTCCTAGTAGATGATAGGCTCAGCAATGGCATGCAATACCAAGCTGCTGCTAACAAAGCAAACAGAATATTGGCATGCATTAAAAAGGGGATTAACTCAAGAGATAAAACGATAATTCTCCCGCTCTACAAGACTCTGGTCCGGCCTCACCTGGAGTATGATGTCCAGTTCTGGGCACCAGTCCTCAGGAAGGATGTACTGGAAATGGAGCGAGTACAAAGAAGGGCAACAAATCTAATAAGGGGTCTGGAGGATATTAGTTATAAAGAAAGGTTGCGAGCACTGAACTATTTCTCTCTGGAGAAGAGAGGCTTAAGAGGGGATACGATTCCAATTTACAAATACCGTACTGGTGACGATTTACAAATACCATACTGGTGACTTTTTCGCGGAAGGGAGTTTAACAAGACATGTGGCCACTCATTAAAATTAGAAGAAAAGAGGTTTAACCTTAAACTACGTAGAGGGTTCTTTACTGGAAGAGCGGCAAGGATGTGGAATTCCCTTCCACAGGGTTTCCCCACATCCAATCGCAATAGTTTGTACCCAGCCTAAAGGTCCTTTTTTTGTTATAGAGTAACAATGCTCTGTCCCTGTCTAACTGTGCTCCTGCTGTGTCTCTCTGACATGGGTTTAATTTCCAATGGGTTTAATTAAATGTATCAAAAAAAGTACAAAGACCAACATGTGAATAGAGGTGACATGGGTTTCTGATGGAAACTACAAGTAAATGTGGTCCACTGTTGTCACCATCAAGAAACCCACTCTAAAAAAATGCCATGCAGCCATCCCTGGAGTGTATAAAGACAAAAAGACAAAAAGTGGCTGTAGGAAATAAACTGCATTTAGATGCACCAAATATAAAAAAAAAGAAGATGAAAACACACATTTTAGAACAAGAAAACGCCAACTGTTTATAATGCACAGAAACATGTAGCAAATTAAATGTCATTCAATTAGGTTTACATCCACTTTAAACAATTGTGAATTGTCATTCAGTAAACCAGACATTGCCCCCTGGGGAAGGTGATCAATAAAAAAAACTTATGAAATAAAATAAGCTCCATTAACACATTAAGGTCACACTGAGAGATAAAGGACATAACCCTCACAAGAGGGTTCCTTTGATTCACATGATGCTTGCCATAGACCAGGAAACCTTGTAAATACCACTTTAATTAATTGGTTATTTAATGGAAGTGATGGATAAAAAAGGTTAACACCTAAGGCCATCTACTTTGTTGACTTCTGAGATAACGTGCCAAGAGAAGCACAACTGGGAGAACAAGATGAATGTTATTCAAGACTGTTTTCTAGTATTGTAATATTTGGAGACTGCTTTGATCACCCTGTTGTAGAATATTAAAACTGGCTTAGCTGAATACTGTATTGAAAACAATTACCCCTTTCACTACTGATGGATTGTTTCAAGGAGATATACAAGTGAAAACATGGCACAGGGAAGCTCCAAGCTAAGCTGGGGGTGTGGAACTACTTATGTTAGCATTTTGGACAGATGTTATACAAATTGAGCGATAGTTATTCAGAAACATACTACAAAAGGAAAAAAAAAAATTCTTGGGATATTTTATTACTTGTTTCATTTTGCCCATTTCTACTTTTTTTGTACTTCCAGAATGCATTTCATTTGGGCGACCTTGTGTGAGAAAGGTACACTAGGCCAATAGCAGGGGCAACTAGACTGTAGATGGAGGCAAACTGTCCCCTTTTTCCATGTCTTTCTCAATTAAATTTCCAGGAAGAAATATTTGTAAATTCCAATTTCACCTTTTTATGAATATTTATTTGGGCTTTAAGGATAAGTTCAGCTTAGGGAACATTCTACATATTACACCCATATTTAAGGTGGAACATGCAACTTGTTCCACTTTCTCCTGCCAACCATTCCACCAATCTCTGTGGATTTTCTCCCCACACCTGCTGTCACGTTTTGAGAAGAAAGCGGCCAAATGGGGCTCCGTCCCCAACCCGCCAGCATTATTCTTTTACAGTTTTCTGTGAATGAACTATCACAATGGCTGATGGCTTGTAGTTCTTAATGAACTGCAAAGGCACTGGTGGCACTGATAGTTCATGGATTTTTCCTGCTCTAAAATAACTGCCTACCTGTATGTGGTACAGGCAGAAAGTCATCTTGAAAGTTTGCAGGAGCCCTGCATTTCACCCATGACCTGCTGATCGCAGGTGCAATCCTCTGCAGGTTGCCTGAAAAAAAAAAATAAAACATACTTTTTTCACCTGCAAAAAAATGTACATTTATTATTTTTTATTAAAAGGTGAACTTATCCTTTAAGGTTTGCTGAAATAGGCAGTTAACAGGACTCATCAGCTCAAGCTGATCAAGTCTTAGAGACCAGTCATCCCTTAACAGACAGCTCAGTTAGAGCTTTCAGGCTGGTAAATACTGCCTAAGTGTAGGCTTATACTGTGCTGTCTCTTTAGCTAGCACAGTACTCCAGGAATCCTTTATCATGTTAATAACTATTTGTAAAACCAAGACTGTTAGGCTCCATGCACACTGAAGCTCATAAATGGCTGTTTTTGGGAGTTCAGGTGCTTTTTTTTTTTTTTTTTTTTTTTTAAACAGCCCATAAACTCCCCTCTGTGATCCTATGTGTCCATGCACATGTGGACGTTTTTGGACATTTATCAGCAGTGCCATTCAGGAGCTGTTTTTCTGACCACAAAAAACGTTTAAAAACGTTAAATGCACATAAACGCTGATAAATGTGGATAAACGATCAAAAGAGTGGCTCACCAGCGTTTAATGTTTTTGATCCATTCAAAAAAAAAAATGCTAAAAAAGCTAACGCAGAAAAATGATAATAAACGCTATTGCAAAAACGTTAAAAAACGTTGAAAAATTTAGAAAAACGTTGAAAGACTCACTGCAAAGCTACTGGCATTTTTACAATGTTATTTTAACATCCAGTGTGCATGAGGCCTAAAGAAAAAAGAAAAAGAAACAAAACACACACACCTATAAGCTGAAAAGCGTATAAGCAGTTTATTTGAAGCCCTTCATAATAGACTAGTGCACAAATTCCCCCACTGAAAAAAAGACAGATAAATATACTCCTATTTAAAAAAAAAATAATAAAGACAGCCATTCAATAGATAACAAGTCCTGAGGTTTCCTATATTTCCTGGACCTTCACCTCTGAGATTTCCCCCTTCGTTTGTTCCTAGTTCTGCTCTCATGTCTGCTGTTGCATATTCCAGAACACTAAAAATACATAGAGACAGTGGGGCCCATTAAGGCTGTAGCATATCTTGCCAACAGTTTTCCAGAGCTATGAGAAACCATCTAGCCCCTTTCACCCTGGCGGAGTCTGCCAGCGGATCCACCATCTCTCCACTGATCCCCGCTAAGCAGGCGGATGACAGGTCCGTGTCTCCACAGGTCCGTTGCTCCACTGATGCAGAGCGGACACCGCCCGCTGTCCTCTATGGGCTATCAGATGAAAACAGACCGCCTGTCTGTTTTCCATCCGACTGTCATCCGATCCGATAGATGGATGGGGAAAAAGATTGGATCTTGCCATAGAGAGCAATGGATGGTCCGATCAGGTCCTCCTGAAAACCTGACAGGCGGACCCGATCGGTCCATTTGCGTGAAAAGGGGCCTTAAGTAGTTAAAACTTTACAGCAGCTACCAAGAAACAAAATATAGCTTTTTGGTGGACAGAACATTTAAATTGAACTCTCACTAAATGACTTCATTAGATCCATATGTTTCACCTCTTAGGCCCCTTTCACACGGGACGGATCCGTGTTGATCCGCCCCGTGTTTATCCGCTGCTCAGCGGGGATCGCTCCGCTTTCCCCAGCTGAGCAGGCAGATGACAGGGCGGGACCCGCACACTGTGCAGGGACCGCCCTGTCAGATCTCCGCTCTCCCCTATGGGGGATCGGAGGAACACGGACCGTCTGTCCGTGTTCCTCCGATCCGCTCTGCAGACGAATAGAAAAATAGGATTTTCTTCCGTCCGCAGAATCGGACGAGAGCGGAGGCGGACGACATTGGGTGTTAGCGGATGTACATCCGCTGACACCCGCTATCCCATAGGGATGCATGTATGTCCGTATTTCATTCGAAAACGGATGGATGAAATACGGACATACGGTCCGCATGTGTGAAAGGGGCCTTACCTGTATAAATGAGAGACAACCTCCACATCCACCTCCCTGCAATCACCTATGGAAACATATGTGTCTAATTAACCTTCCAACCCTCACCAGTCCCTGTCCCAGGAGCTCAGGCTAAATTGAACTGTCATATGGTAACTGTAATCAGCAGTCAATACTTGTCCATGTATCCCCAATCCAAAACACAAATGGCACAGTCTTGCTTAATACAAATGAAGCCTTCAAAGAGAATTGATTGGCCTTACGTTCTTAAGTGCCAGAGATGAAAACAAAAGTCATTTACATAAACCTATAAGTCATTCCATGATTAGCAATGCTTTACTTCTTTCTCTGCTACCAAAACAGCCCGATGTGAATTGCTCAATAGATTTTTTTTGCTAACACCCTTCCTCCAGCACAACTGCAAATCCATTTTGCCATCTCCGCACTCTGATATTAATCAAATATATCACTTGTTTTTCACGTTACTGTGCTGCCATGCTAATCAGTGTTTGAAAGGCCAGAAATCTTAAACTCCACTTATTACCCTGGGAAAAAAGAGAAAAAAAAGGCTTGAATCGCTTCAGGCAATTTCTTGACTTCTTTCCTTTTTTTGGCTCATAGCAAACACTTTGGATCCATGCTTTTTTTTTTCTCTACTGCAATTTTCTAGTTACTGACATATAAACAGTTAGCAGAGAAGTGATGCTTTTCTTTGCTCCATCCATTTGCCTTCAGGAATCAGTAAGTTGTAATCTATGGTCTTGTCCTAATACCACTTTTGAGTACATTAGGGATTGATTTACTAAAAACTGGGACATGCAAAATCTGTTGCAGCTCTGGATAGAAATCCGCTTCCAGTTTTTTGGGTTTTTTTTAAGCTTAAAGGATAAGTTCAGATTTGTTAAAAAATAAATACACATGTTTCTGCAGGTAAAAAAAAAAAATGCATTTTTTTTGTTAGGAGCATGCAGAGCATTGCACCCATAATCAGCAGATCACAGGTGCAATCTCAGGCTCCTGCAGACTGTCAGTGTAGCGATGTGCCTGTGCGGGGGCCGATGCACCAGTAACATGTTACACCCTGGATACGGGTGTAATATGTAACATGATAGGAAAGATGCACTTATCCTTTAATTAAACAAACTGAAGTTAGAAGCCAATTGGCTACCATGCACAGCTGCACCAGATTCTGCACTCTCCAGTTTTAGCAAACCAACACCTATAAGATCTTGTTCACACTTGCTCAAAATACTGATGCTCATCAAACGTGGCTATAGTGTTAATGTGTGTTCATAGGTGCCTTTGATAAGCTTTAAAAAAGCGCCCCCAAACGCCCTATGCACGCTTGCGGTTGGGTAGACATTTGTTTAATCCGCATCATAAATGCCTATTAGCTGTAATGTACTTACCACGCCACAACCACATGCTGGTGCGTTACCATAGACTTGAATGAAAGGAGCTGAATTGCCTAAGCTCCTTTCAAACTCGACAGAAGGATTTCATTTTGAAGCAAAGTGATGCTAATGCTTCATGTTTTCATAATGTGAACAGCACTGCGTGCTGTCCATAGTATCATTTGCATAGGCGTTTGAGGGAGGTTGAAAACGCCCTTCATACGCCTGCTTTCAATGCCAGTGTAAACTAGGCATTAGTCCTAAAGCACAACTTTGGACAAACAGCTAAATACGCAGTTGATATCCATATACTGTAAATGTTTACTGTCCTACCTGTCCCCAATTCCGGGAGTCTCGGCCGCGGCAGTCACCACTCGGCCGCCCCACCTTCCCCTGCCGACAGGCCAGTGAGAGCACAGCGGGTGCCTCTGGCATGCGCAGCAGGGACCTGGCGTGAAGCTGTAATGCTTCACTACCGGGCTCCCCTATTGGCTCTGGCAGGGGCAGCACCCGACAGACGATGGAAACATCAGCTGCGGTGCCTAAATCGCTGGACTCCAGGACAGGTAAGTGTCCCATTATTAAAAAGTCAGCAGCTGCAGTATGTGTAGCTGCTGGCTTAATTTTTGCAGTAGTGGGTGGACCTCTGCTTTAAATAAAACATTCAGATCCACAAAAAAAAAAAAAAAAAGAAACAGCCTCAATGCATGCACTTGCTTGTTACACTAAAGATTTTGAGATAATGCGCTAATGTCAGCGCATCAGCGCATCAGTTTTATCTTCTCTGTTGATACATTAGCATAAAGAAAGCAGACTAGCATTTTTAAAAGGAGAGTTCAGCAATTGCAGTGTTCATATTTTCACTGCACAGGTTTCCTGTAAATGAAATAAACATTTATTTACAGACAAGTCTAATGTATTTTGCATTGCTAACATATTTCACATACAACAGATGTGATAGAGATGAGATCTCATGGACAAAATAAGAGAGAACTGCTTGTATTTCCTGGTTTAGGGGCAAAGCATACATGTTAATAGCTCAAACAAACACTCTGGGGTTGATTTACTAAAACTGGAGAGTGCAAAATCTGGTGCATCTGTGCATGGTAGCCAATCAGCTTCTAACTTCAGCTTGCTCAATTAATCACTTGACCCCCAGGCCTTTCCTGGCACTTTTTGTTTAAATGTAACAATCAGTATTTTTCGCTAGAAAATTTCTTAGAACCTTTTGCAAATTCTTGTGTCACGTGCCATTTGTGTGCCGGTTTTTCAATCCCCCCCCCCCCCCCCAAAAAAATAACACACTTTTTTGAAATTTAATGCAAAAAAAACACAATACGAAACCCAAATTTTTTGTAATAGATAGAAGATGATGTTATGCCGAGTAAATAGATACCAATGGTGACAAGCGCCATAAATTTTACTATCCATAAGCAACGCTTTTAAAGCCTTTACAGGTTACCACTTTATATTTATACAGGAGGTCTGGAGCTAGATTACTACTACCCATGATCTGACATTGGCGGTGATACCTCACATGTATGGGATGATCGCGGTTTGCATGCACCTGAGACTGACGTGTGCGTTGCCTTTGCATGCGAGCTGGGGAGGGGGGGGCGGCGCTGCAGGGGCTCTTTGTTTATTTTAATTATTTATTTTATTTTGATCACTTTTATTGCTGTCACAAGGAATGTAAACATCCCTTGTGACAGCAGTAGGCATGTGGCAGGTACTGTTTATGAAAGATCTGGGGTACATAAGACCTTAGATCCCTCCTCTGCCTTAAAAGCATTTGATCACACCAAGGTCAGTATGATAAAATGCTTTTAACTTTTAAAAATGATGCGGTATACATATTGGTAAACCGGAAGTGACGTAAGGTCGTTGCTTCAAAGTTATTATATCAGAGCCGAACAAAGCAGATCTGGTCTGTGATCAGCCGGTGGAAGCTCTGGCTGGTCGGGACTCATCTAGTAAAGCCGGGGGAGATGACGCGGCATCATCCTGGTATAATTATAATTAAGTCTAGCAACGTACGTGTAAAGAAAAAAAAAAAAATAAATAACCTGGAAGCTGACTGCTTTCTCTGCAGAGCTGCACCAGATTTTGCACTCTCCAGTTTTAGTAAAGCGACCCCTATATGACCTGATCACCACACCTACTTAATGGCCAAAAGGTCTATTTCAGTTGCAGAATGACTGTGCCCCTGTGCACAAAGCCAGCTCCATAAAGACATGGTTTGATGAATTTGGTGTGGAGGAACTTGGGAGTCCTGACCTCAACTGTATTGAACAGCTTGTTATGAATTAGAATGCTGATAGCAAGCCAAGTTTTCTTGTTCAAAATTAGTATCCGACCTTGCAAATGCCCTTCTGGCTGAATATGCACAAATTAATACAGACACACATAGTGATTGGGGGGGGGTTGGGGGTGTTGGCACCAAAGTAATGCCCATGGTTTCAAAATCTCCATCAAGCTTATACAGGTATAATAGTCAAGCAGCCATTGTCTGGTAATATGCTATAGGATAAAATAATGTGCAAATGTGAAATCTGCAAATCGTACAATAAAAAGGGGTCATGTCAAGCACCTGAATATGTTTATTTATGTACCTTAACTATAACGGTTTGATCGGTCTGACTGCTTGTCATCTTATTGATTGATTCGAACAGCTTCCGCAAAGACTCCATGAATTCAGCCTCTCCTTTGTTTTCATACAGTCTAATAGGGACAAAAAAAAAAGAAACCTTAGTTTGAAACCCAAGGAATAAAATGGCTTTCTGAAATTACAGAATGCTCCATGTCAAAGGCAGAGGGAAAGATATCACTGTAAGAGCCTGCACATACAGGTGTGTAAGGTCCTGTGTGCATAAGCACCTATTAGCATCAGATCATTTTTTTTTTTTTTTCTCATGCAAGTCAATGATCATGCAAAAGTAGCTTGAAGAAGTGTGTTCACAAGTCATATTGTAATTGAATATTAAAAATGATCCCGATAAGTACATAAGTAAAGCAGAGACAATTCTAGGGACAATATATATACACTATATATATATACACTATATATATATATATATATATATATATATATATATATATATATATATATATACACACATACATACACACACACACACACACACACACATATATATATATATAAATAATATATATATAAATAATATATATATATATATATATATATATATATATATATATATATATATATATATATATATATATATATATATATATATATATATATATATATATATATATATATATATATACCTAAACAGCCATAACTCCAAGTTATATTTTCTATAATGCCTAACGTTGTAAACAATTAACCAACCAAGGTTCACTTCATGCTGGAATAGTGGAGTTGACATTTTCTTTCTGTAAAATTTTACAGGCCATGTTGGCCGCGATATCTTTCTACTTTTCAATATTTGAGGAATGTACATTGTATTCTTTTACCTGTTAAACTCAATAAACATTATTGAAAAAGAAAAAAAATGATCATTCTTTTTCAATCTGCAGCGCTGTAAAATGCAATATGACGACCTGGAGGTGTTCTGTACACAGAATTTGTTCTGTATTTGTTCAAAAATGATCTGGAGGATGGGGTAAACAGTTCAAGCTCTGTATTTGCGGACGATACTAAGCTAAGCAGGGCAATAACTTCTCTGCAGGATATGGAAACCTTGCAAAAAGATCTGAACACATTAATGGGGTCGGCACCTACATGGCAAATGAGGTTCAATGTAGAAAAATGTAAAATAATGCAAAAACATGAATGCAATCTATACACTGGGGGGGAGAACCTCTGGGGGAATCTAGAATGGAAAAGGAACTGGGGGTCCTAGTAGATGATAGGCTCAGCAATGGCATGCAATGCCAAGCTGCTGCTAACAAAGCAAACAGAATATTGGCATGCATTAAAAGGGGGATCAACTCCAGAGATAAAACGATAATTCTCCCACTCTACAAGACTCTGGTCAAGACTCACCTGGAGTATGATGTCCAGTTCTGGGCACCAGTTCTCAGGAAGGATGTACTGGAAATGAAGCGAGTACAAAGAAGGGCAACAAAGCTAATAAAGAGTCTGGAGGATATTAGTTATGAGGAAAGGTTGCGAGCACTGAACTTATTCTCTCTGGAGAAGAGACTCTTGAGAGGGGATATGATTTCAATATACAAATACTGTACTGGTGACCCCACAATAGGGATAAAACTTTTTCAAAGGAAGGGAGTTTAACAAAACGCGTGGCCACTCATAAAAATTAGAAGAAAAGAGGTTTAACCTTAAACTACGTAGAGGGTTCTTTATTGTAAGAGCGGCAAGGATGTGGAATTCCCTTCCCCAGGCGGTGGCCTCAGCAGGGGGGGGGGGGGGGGGGGGGGCATTGATAGTTTTAGGAAACTATTAGATAAGCACCTGAACAACCACAACATACAGGGATATACAATGTAATACTGACATATAATCACACACATAGGTTGGACTTGATGGACTTGTGTCTTTTTTTTAGCCTCATCTACTATGTAGATGCTGTTCAGAACCCCCCCCCCCAGAAATGTCTATTTCTGCTTGTGCGATTAGCTCACTGATTTATCCAGAAGTCTGCACCATAGGTGTGCGCAGCCTATTTCATTAGGGTGTGCACCCCATAGCTCAAACACACATGCCTTTCTTGGGGCAGGCAGAGAATGAATTGGAAGTGCTTTGTGTTGAGTGGCTTTGCTCATTCACAAAACTGAAGCATAATAAACACAGTTTGCTATGCTTCAGTCATGCATGGACACAGTGAGCGAGTTCATTTAGAAAAGGCGGGGGCCAGTAAATTACATATTTACTAGCCCCTTCCCCTGCTCTCCATCCTGAAACATCCCCCACCCCCTGCAACAACCAGGGGGAGAGGAGGGAAGCCAGCAGCACTGTGGGGCAAACATGGGGGGGAAGCCCAGGCAGTAGGGGGAATCGGCACCGCACGTTGGGATTACGGTGTGCCCAGGCAAATCTGGCAAACCCCCTGCACACACCTGTGGTCTGCACCAAGATGCAAGTCAGATTTTGGACATTCCCTGCAGCAAATGTTTCATTTTGGTGATGCTCCCAAAGGGAAATCACGTCTAAAGGGATTCAGACCCTGCCATTTCCCTTACTAGGACCTTGCAAGTGCAGCAGCTGCTGGATCATTATAAAGTCACTCATTCGCATTCATTGTGCACATAGACACAAACAACTTTTTCTTTAGAACAACAAAAGGTAGGAATATGCCAACAAAGTTTTTTTTCTCAACAAAAATGGAGCTACTCTTTAAGTGTTATTCTGTCCTTCAGTCATACAGAGGTGAGATTGCAGATAAAAGTATTAATCTCTATGCATCAATGCAGGTACAAACACAGGAACCCCCCCTCCTCAAGTCTGCTGTCCAGTAACATGATTTCACAGGTCCCCCTATTCTGGTGGTAAGAAGTCCTGGGTGCTCCAAGGATTTGCACTCAGGTAATGTGAGCTACTGCTGCTTTATCTGCTTTCTCTGAGAGCCCAAAGTGACTGAGTTGAATGCACCTCCAGGGGGTATGTCTATGATGTTCTGGGTTCACAGCAGTTGGTTCAATGTCATGTTGCAACATTCAACCCATAAGAGGACTGGATCACAGATCAGTACATTTTTTTACAGGGGACAGTGCCAGAGATAGGGATCATTTACAAGGACTGCCGTGCCTCTGAAAAGCAATCCACAGTTGGAATGCTTTTCAGTGGCATTTGACCTACGTTGTGGAGGCAAAAAGTCACCTCCTCACCACTGGTTCTAAGCCTGTAAATGCAGCAACGCCACTCCATAGACCGAGTGCATTGGTAGTGCCCCAAAAGACAAAACAAGGGGTTTAAATCGCTGCTGTGCTCACGAAGCACACATTGCAGCTTTGGCACGTGCACCCATAGGGTGGGCATCACAACGAGAGCTGATTTTCTGACTTTAAAGACTAACTCCACTTTACAGTCAGAAAGTCAAACAATCCCCTCTGGATGATCAATGTGCATTGCGAGGATTTTTAACAAACTTTGCTGCAGATTCCTTTGTTTCTGCTCTGAAGAAATAGTGGTCTGTTTGTCTCTTTTGCATACGGATTCTCTATAGGAGTGACTGGTTCATTATAGTCAGCTGTGTCATACTCTGTGTTCTAATGAGAAAAGATGCAGTGTTTGCATCCTTTCAGTAGAAATGAACCATTGGGCTGGCCATACACCAGTGTTTCTCAACCCCAGTCCTCAAGGCGCCCCAACAGGTCATGTTTTTTAGGCTCTTCATTATTTTGCACAGGCGATTTGATCAGTTTCACGGCCTTAGTAATTACCACAGCTCTTTCTTCTGAGGGAAATCCTGAAAACATGACCTGTTGGGGCGCCTTGAGGACTGGAGTTCAGGAACACTGCCATACACCATACAATTTTTATTTAGAGTTACCAAAACCACATAATATGGGGTCAAACCTAAACACGTTTAATTTGTATGCAATCCGGCAGGCCCTTGCACTACATAGCTGAAGGTAAATCTAAATGTATGTATAATGTTTAGCAAGCTTTAGGATTAATTACATTTTTTGTTGTATAGAATGCCCGAAATCTAACTTGTCTCTTAGTGCAGACTTCTGGGAAAATCAGTGAGACAATCACACAAGCAAGAACTTGTGGAGGCACACCGTGCACCAACGGTGTAGAGAACACCTCTAGGTTGCCATTTTGCATTGAATTTCACAGAAAAGTACAAACTGCAGATTGAACTGGAAAGGTAATTTTTAAAAATAGATTGCAATATGGCTTGTGTAGCTAATTGTATATACTATATTCATTGTATTTGCTATATTTTTAGATGAAAGTGGAGTTACACTTTAACTTTATGCATGGCAATACAGTTCAAAACTTTTATTTAAGCTGGAGTTGAGCTTCAGCATATACTAACCATATACGTGGTGGCAGTTATTCTAGTCCTCTGATTTAATATTAATAGAATACAATAGGATCTCTGCTGTAATGATCGGTAGCGGTAGGCCATGTGATCTAGGTTGCCTAGGTGAGGGGCTCAGGAACAGCCATAGCAACAAACCAAAAGAGGATAGATTCTTCAGTGATATCAGCGAGTCAAAATAAAAAACTGAATAATAAAAAGTATTGAAAATTTTTGTTCAGGTAAGGGATTAAAAAAAAAAAAAAAAAAAACAACTTACTGGATAAATAAAATTCTTGAGCGCACAATGAATTTGAAGATATATTCCAGAGCCTTCATTACTTTAAATACTTGGTCTGTGATACCGGGTTTATCTGCATTCTCCACATAGTTTTTTAGCACTTTTGTCAGTTTTCTGAAACATAGGTAAATGTAAACATTTAAAATGTTGGTCATAAGGGCAGTGAGAGCAGAAAGTAGAGAAAAGAGATCGGTACCTCAAACCAAAACTTGACAGAAAGTGATAGAAAATCAATATTTAAACAAATAACAAACAAAAAAAGGAGGTTGTGGTTGCAGCTACACTTAGACGGTCAAATGCCAAGAGATTGAGGCACCATCAAGCAGAGCTAGACCTTGCCAAAATAAAAATAATCCAAAAGAAGACTACAGAAACAAATATGGTAATTCACATTACTGACAGATAAGAAAGGGCCCCTAACCTCAGTTTTAGATACTACCACTGTAGTTGCCTTGAGTGGTTCAGGTTTGTACGAGCCTCAGTCTATCTTCATGAGGTGTGATTATTCTCTAAAAACAACAGACTTGGGTATGGCCTAGTAACAAATTATCTGCAAGGTGTATGGGGGTATATGCATATAAAAGTCCCCAGGTTGAGTACAAAGGGACCACAGGTAGCCCGGGCTAAGCTCTGGATCCCCAAACTGTGGCCCTTTGCTTGTCTTTCTGCGCCCCTATTCCTGCCAATGACACCAACACTCGGGCATAATTCCTACCATTGACACAAACAATAGGGGGCTATTCCTCTTACTGACACAAATGATGGGGCACTTATCTGGGTACTGTTCCTCCAGCGAACACCAACAATGGGGCACAAATCCTCTTACGAACACCAATAACGGGGAATTGTTACCGACGCCAAGACATTTTCTACTCCCACTGGCCACATTCCAGCTCTTCTAAAGTCTGAAGGACAACTGGCCCTTTGTCTAGAAAGTTTGGAAACCCCTTCTCTAGGTGGAAGTTTAATTTTAACATGTCTGACCAGTTTGTTTTATGTTCACACCCAACAATTACTTATTTCATCTAAACAACTGAAGACTGCGGTGCAGAATCAAAAGCTTTAGGCCCCATTAAGAAGAAAGGGAGGCTTGGGACTATTGGGTATGTTTACCAAAAGAGGCAACATACTGTCCTGAAAAACATTTAGGCATAAGATCCTGTTTAAAACATGCTGCATGCGTGTGCGCGCATTCTCCGGAAGGGCTCACTAACCCTCTTTGAGTATTAAAAGGTAAATGCAAAACAACACTTTTGCTGATTTTCATTAGGAAGGATTAAGCATCTATTTGCATGCATTAAATAGGTCAGAAATCAGTGAGGAATGTATAAACCCCAGGCATTGAGAGTTTAACAGCATTCTGAGTTGCCTTGCAGTGAGTGCACAGTGTCACTACTGATCTGATAATGTAGAGATTAAACGTACGTGTAAGCTAAGGTTGCACTGAAATGTTTCTTTATATAGGTCTCCAAGACAGGGTTGAAGTGCTGAAACTTGCGATCGGCAATCAGGCCAATAATAAATACCTGAAAAATGGGTGGGGAAAAAAAAAGGGTTACTCATTAAATATGCATACATGTAGAAGCCACATGCCACCTTTTCTCTCACACAAAGAAAATGCCTGTAGCATGGGATACACTTCTGGAAGAGAATATTTCAACAGGAAAAGTGAACAGGAATGAGACCATGGTCACAAGCCAAACAGAATTTTTCAACATTTATACATATACATTACTAAATTCATTTTTAATACCTGTTTTTAAAGAGTAGACACTAGTAAAGTACTTGCAAAGGGCTATTAGTTGTCATCATGGAAATATTAGTATACCAAGCCAGTCTCTGATTCTGTAAGTTGAGAATTCTCGCTCATAAAATAAATTGTTTATGTTCCCGATACTCTCACTACTGTCTATAGGAAGCAGGGAATGCTAGAGAAAAACAGATCTCAACAGAGAAGGTTGCGCAGCAAAAAAAAAAAAAAAAAAAAATTAAATTAAACTGTAAAGATGTTGCAGTGCTGTACTAGGGTGTACATAAAAGCCTCGAAAAAAAAAAAAAAATGAAAATAGACCAAAATAGCCTGACTAAAGGCCAGTTTTAGTGCTTGTTTACACCTAGTGCACTGCCAGTAAGGCACATTCATTTTAAATAGCTGCCATTCATTTTATTTAGCGTGCTAAATGCACATTTACCACATACAGGGGTTGGACAAAAATATGGAAAGACTACATGATTTGCAGGTGTGAAAGTGACCACATTTTCTGCGTTGAAAGAGTTAGTGATGTAATGTAAAGCTAACAGATGAGAAGCCTCACTTTCGTCATTTACTGCGTGCGCTGCTAGTAATACGAAATAATGTCAGAGTTTCAAAGAAGGCAAATTGTTGGTGCTCGATTAGCTGGCTCCTCTGACTGACGTTACCAATTTATTTGCAGTGTCGCGAGGTACATTATTAGAAGGTTATGATGGCATGTACAGTTTTTGGGGAAAAAGTAATCGGATAGGCATGAGCACAAGTGACGTGGTCAACTGACCAACAAAAGCAAAAAGGACATTGTGCAGAATTGTGAGCCGGATCGGATTCCACCATCCAACACTTATATTTGTCCGTTCCCAATAGAATTCAGGCCATCTTGGATGCCAAAGGCAGTCCAAAATCATATTAGGCAACAATTTCGTTTTTTTACCATACTTGTTCCCATAATTTTGTCCAACCCCTGTACCTGTGTTTAAATGTACCACAACGCCATGGTGTGTGTTATTGTACATTGCAGAGGGGAAAAAAAAAAAAATTTGGAAGAAGCAATGTTTCCCGTGTTGAAGCCCATGAGGTTGCCTCAACCCATTGCACCTCAAGCACTTTGAACGAAAACCGTATGGGAGAGAAAAAAAAAACAAAAAAAACAGAAGCTTTGAGTGCGGACATTCTTCTAAAAATGCCAGATGTCTGGCTGCGTTTGGATTTACTGCTTTGAGACACTTCCCACAGAAGGCATGCCAGAATGGAAAGTACCAGGGAGTGGAATAATTGCTTCCAATCTGAATATCTGTTCCAGGTCAGTGACTTCAGAGCAGACTAAAAGACACTGCATAAGTGCGACAGCCAAAGTAGTAGTAGCACACGCACAATCACTGACATTAGCATATAAAGCATAGTCTCCAGACACTATAAAAAGGCACATTCTACTCCACAGTTTTTTTGAAAGTGCACCAATCCTTTAACCACATTGTAAACATTTTTCACAGGGTGTAGAATCTATTGTTGAAAACTAGTGATAAGTAAAACACAGTTCTTTTTAGCATTACTCCATCTGACTTTTTAATGCCTTTCCTTCAATGACCTAAAAACAGAGGCAATGCTGAAAAACATATTTCTGCTTTATCTTGTACACATCTATCACTAGCATAATAGAATATGACCCGCTTCGCTATTCTGCAAACCCTAATATATCACATTTTGACCGTTTCCTACCTTATGGTAAATATAATCAGAATGCAGACAGCTCAAAACAATGGCTGTTTAATGTTAACAAAAGAAACAAGAAAAAGCAATATTTCAAATAATACTGCACTGTATTTATCATTATGTTTCCTCCGATAGAACTTACCAAGGCATCAAAGACTAATATATCATATGTTTCGGTATCAGAGTTTTCCATTATGATGTTAAACAGCGCATCCAAAGTGTCCTGCAAGAACTACAGAGAGAGATTGTGTCAACTTCATACCACATTTTGTAAATTAGAATAGTGCAAAATACTAGCTGGGAATTTTAAATTGACTGCAGATAAAAACATTTACGTTAACCGGGATCTGAAAATACTACTTTGGTTTGTTAACCACCTCAATACAGGGCACTTATACCCCCTTCTTGCCCAGACCAATTTTCAGCTTTCAGCGCTCTCACACTTTGAATGATAATTACTCAGTCATGCAACACCGTACTCATATGAAATTTGTGTCCTTTTTTTCACACAGATAAAGCTTTCTTTTGGTGGTATTTAATCACTAGTGGTTTTTTTATTTTTTGTGCTATAAAAAAAAAGACCATAAATTTTGTGGAAAAAATCCTTTTTCTTGGTTTCTCTCATAAAATTGTGCCAATTAGTAATTTGTCTTCATAAATTTTGGCCAAAATTTATACTGCTACATATCTTTGGTAAAAATAACCCAAATTAGTGTATATTATTTGGTCTTTGTGAAAGTTATAGAGTCTACAAACTATGGTGCCAATCTCTGAAAATTGATCACATCTGATCAGGCCTTTAGTACATTAGGTGAATCTCATTTCTTGAGACACTAACAAGTCAGGAAAGTACAAATACCCCCCAAATGACCCCTTTTTAGAAAGTAGACATTCCAAGCTATTAGGCTCGATTCACACCTATGCATGTTGCTTTTGAGCGTTTTTGGAGCTTTTTTTTTCATGCTTGCCACGTTTTTGAGCAGCGTTTTTGTAGCGTTTTTGCCGCGTTTTTTTTTTTTTTTTTTTTTTTTTTACAGTTTTTTTTTTTAGTTTTTTTTTTTTTTACAGTCTAAAAAAAAAATTAAAAAAAAAACGGCAAAAACGCATCAAAAACGCAGCAAAAACGCTACATAAACGGTGCACTTGCGTTTTTGATGCTTGTCCATTGAATTCTATTACATGCAAAACGCTGCATTTTGCATGAAAAAAAGTCCCTGACCCTTTCCAAAAATGCAGAGATACAAAAAGGCATTGATGTGAACATGTTCCATAGGAACCCATGTTAAAAAATTCCCATGCAAGTCTGCAAAATGCATCAAAAAACGCGCTAGTGTGAATGAAGCCTTAAGTAAGTAGCACGGTGAGTTTTTTTAAGTTGTAATTTTTCCCACAATTCTTTGCAAAATTTTTGATTTTTTTTTTTTCAACAAAGTTGTCATATCAGGTTATTTCTCACACAGCATATGCATACCATAACAATCTACAAGCATAAATGACACATCTCATTTCTCAACCACCTATTACACTTTTGAAGGCCCTGGAGCACCAGGACAATGGAATTGCCCACAAAATGACCCATTTTGAAAAGAAAACACCCCAACGTATATTCTATGAGGTATAGTGAGTCTTTTGAACGGTTCATTTTTTTCCAGAAGTTTTTGGAAAATGTGGGAAAAAAAATGAAAAAGCATTTTTTTTTTTTTTTTACACAAAGTTGTCAATTTATAAGATATTTCTAACACATAGTATGTATATAGCAAAAATTATACCCCAAAATACATTCTGCTACTCTTCCCGAGTATGGCAATACCACATGTGTGAGACTTTTACACAGCCTAGCCACATACAGAGGCCCAACATTGAAGTAGTACCTTCAGGCGTTCTAGGAGCATAAATTACACATCTCATTTCATTCCTACCTATCACACTTTTGAAGGTCCTTGAGCACCAGGACAGTGGAATTACCCACAAAATGACCCCATTTTGGAAAGCAAACACCCCATGGTATATTCTATGAGGCATGGGCTGCAGATATGTACTTGGGTAACTTGATTAGCTGCAGACAGGTACTCGGGTACTCTGATGGCCTGGTGACAGGTACTCGGGTACTCTGATGGCCTGGTGACAGGTACTCGGGTACTCTGATGGCCTGGTGACAGGTACTCGGGTACTCTGATGGCCTGGTGACAGGTACTCGGGTACTCTGATGGCCTGGTGACAGGTACTCGGGTACTCTGATGGCCTGGTGACAGGTACTCGGGTACTCTGATGGCCTGGTGACAGGTACTCGGGTACTCTGATGGCCTGGTGACAGGTACTCGGGTACTCTGATGGCCTGGTGACAGGTACTCGGGTACTCTGATGGCCTGGTGACAGGTACTCGGGTACTCTGATGGCCTGGTGACAGGTACTCGGGTACTCTGATGGCCTGGTGACAGGTACTCGGGTACTCTGATGGCCTGGTGACAGGTACTCGGGTACTCTGATGGCCTGGTGACAGGTACTCGGGTACTCTGATGGCCTGGTGACAGGTACTCGGGTACTCTGATGGCCTGGTGACAGGTACTCGGGTACTCTGATGGCCTGGTGACAGGTACTCGGGTACTCTGATGGCCTGGTGACAGGTACTCGGGTACTCTGATGGCCTGGTGACAGGTACTCGGGTACTCTGATGGCCTGGTGACAGGTACTCGGGTACTCTGATGGCCTGGTGACAGGTACTCGGGTACTCTGATGGCCTGGTGACAGGTACTCGGGTACTCTGATGGCCTGGTGACAGGTACTCGGGTACTCTGATGGCCTGGTGACAGGTACTCGGGTACTCTGATGGCCTGGTGACAGGTACTCGGGTACTCTGATGGCCTGGTGACAGGTACTCGGGTACTCTGATGGCCTGGTGACAGGTACTCGGGTACTCTGATGGCCTGGTGACAGGTACTCGGGTACTCTGATGGCCTGGTGACAGGTACTCGGGTACTCTGATGGCCTGGTGACAGGTACTCGGGTACTCTGATGGCCTGGTGACAGGTACTCGGGTACTCTGATGGCCTGGTGACAGGTACTCGGGTACTCTGATGGCCTGGTGACAGGTACTCGGGTACTCTGATGGCCTGGTGACAGGTACTCGGGTACTCTGATGGCCTGGTGACAGGTACTCGGGTACTCTGATGGCCTGGTGACAGGTACTCGGGTACTCTGATGGCCTGGTGACAGGTACTCGGGTACTCTGATGGCCTGGTGACAGGTACTCGGGTACTCTGATGGCCTGGTGACAGGTACTCGGGTACTCTGATGGCCTGGTGACAGGTACTCGGGTACTCTGATGGCCTGGTGACAGGTACTCGGGTACTCTGATGGCCTGGTGACAGGTACTCGGGTACTCTGATGGCCTGGTGACAGGTACTCGGGTACTCTGATGGCCTGGTGACAGGTACTCGGGTACTCTGATGGCCTGGTGACAGGTACTCGGGTACTCTGATGGCCTGGTGACAGGTACTCGGGTACTCTGATGGCCTGGTGACAGGTACTCGGGTACTCTGATGGCCTGGTGACAGGTACTCGGGTACTCTGATGGCCTGGTGACAGGTACTCGGGTACTCTGATGGCCTGGTGACAGGTACTCGGGTACTCTGATGGCCTGGTGACAGGTACTCGGGTACTCTGATGGCCTGGTGACAGGTACTCGGGTACTCTGATGGCCTGGTGACAGGTACTCGGGTACTCTGATGGCCTGGTGACAGGTACTCGGGTACTCTGATGGCCTGGTGACAGGTACTCGGGTACTCTGATGGCCTGGTGACAGGTACTCGGGTACTCTGATGGCCTGGTGACAGGTACTCGGGTACTCTGATGGCCTGGTGACAGGTACTCGGGTACTCTGATGGCCTGGTGACAGGTACTCGGGTACTCTGATGGCCTGGTGACAGGTACTCGGGTACTCTGATGGCCTGGTGACAGGTACTCGGGTACTCTGATGGCCTGGTGACAGGTACTCGGGTACTCTGATGGCCTGGTGACAGGTACTCGGGTACTCTGATGGCCTGGTGACAGGTACTCGGGTACTCTGATGGCCTGGTGACAGGTACTCGGGTACTCTGATGGCCTGGTGACAGGTACTCGGGTACTCTGATGGCCTGGTGACAGGTACTCGGGTACTCTGATGGCCTGGTGACAGGTACTCGGGTACTCTGATGGCCTGGTGACAGGTACTCGGGTACTCTGATGGCCTGGTGACAGGTACTCGGGTACTCTGATGGCCTGGTGACAGGTACTCGGGTACTCTGATGGCCTGGTGACAGGTACTCGGGTACTCTGATGGCCTGGTGACAGGTACTCGGGTACTCTGATGGCCTGGTGACAGGTACTCGGGTACTCTGATGGCCTGGTGACAGGTACTCGGGTACTCTGATGGCCTGGTGACAGGTACTCGGGTACTCTGATGGCCTGGTGACAGGTACTCGGGTACTCTGATGGCCTGGTGACAGGTACTCGGGTACTCTGATGGCCTGGTGACAGGTACTCGGGTACTCTGATGGCCTGGTGACAGGTACTCGGGTACTCTGATGGCCTGGTGACAGGTACTCGGGTACTCTGATGGCCTGGTGACAGGTACTCGGGTACTCTGATGGCCTGGTGACAGGTACTCGGGTACTCTGATGGCCTGGTGACAGGTACTCGGGTACTCTGATGGCCTGGTGACAGGTACTCGGGTACTCTGATGGCCTGGTGACAGGTACTCGGGTACTCTGATGGCCTGGTGACAGGTACTCGGGTACTCTGATGGCCTGGTGACAGGTACTCGGGTACTCTGATGGCCTGGTGACAGGTACTCGGGTACTCTGATGGCCTGGTGACAGGTACTCGGGTACTCTGATGGCCTGGTGACAGGTACTCGGGTACTCTGATGGCCTGGTGACAGGTACTCGGGTACTCTGATGGCCTGGTGACAGGTACTCGGGTACTCTGATGGCCTGGTGACAGGTACTCGGGTACTCTGATGGCCTGGTGACAGGTACTCGGGTACTCTGATGGCCTGGTGACAGGTACTCGGGTACTCTGATGGCCTGGTGACAGGTACTCGGGTACTCTGATGGCCTGGTGACAGGTACTCGGGTACTCTGATGGCCTGGTGACAGGTACTCGGGTACTCTGATGGCCTGGTGACAGGTACTCGGGTACTCTGATGGCCTGGTGACAGGTACTCGGGTACTCTGATGGCCTGGTGACAGGTACTCGGGTACTCTGATGGCCTGGTGACAGGTACTCGGGTACTCTGATGGCCTGGTGACAGGTACTCGGGTACTCTGATGGCCTGGTGACAGGTACTCGGGTACTCTGATGGCCTGGTGACAGGTACTCGGGTACTCTGATGGCCTGGTGACAGGTGCTCGGGTACTCTGATGGCCTACAGATAGGTACTCGGGTACTCTGATGGGCTGGCGACTGGTACTCATATGAACTGACAGGTACTCAGGTACTCATATGAACTGTGACAGGTACTCGGGTACTCTGATGGACAGTGACAGGTACTCGGGTACTCTGATGGACAGTGACAGGTACTCGGGTACTCTGATGGACAGTGACAGGTACTCGGGTACTCTGATGGACAGTGACAGGTACTCGGGTACTCTGATGGACAGTGACAGGTACTCGGGTACTCTGATGGACAGTGACAGGTACTCGGGTACTCTGATGGACAGTGACAGGTACTCGGGTACTCTGATGGACAGTGACAGGTACTCGGGTACTCTGATGGACAGTGACAGGTACTCGGGTACTCTGATGGACAGTGACAGGTACTCGGGTACTCTGATGGACAGTGACAGGTACTCGGGTACTCTGATGGACAGTGACAGGTACTCGGGTACTCTGATGGACAGTGACAGGTACTCGGGTACTCTGATGGACAGTGACAGGTACTCGGGTACTCTGATGGACAGTGACAGGTACTCGGGTACTCTGATGGACAGTGACAGGTACTCGGGTACTCTGATGGACAGTGACAGGTACTCGGGTACTCTGATGGACAGTGACAGGTACTCGGGTACTCTGATGGACAGTGACAGGTACTCGGGTACTCTGATGGACAGTGACAGGTACTCGGGTACTCTGATGGACAGTGACAGGTACTCGGGTACTCTGATGGACAGTGACAGGTACTCGGGTACTCTGATGGACAGTGACAGGTACTCGGGTACTCTGATGGACAGTGACAGGTACTCGGGTACTCTGATGGACAGTGACAGGTACTCGGGTACTCTGATGGACAGTGACAGGTACTCGGGTACTCTGATGGACAGTGACAGGTACTCGGGTACTCTGATGGACAGTGACAGGTACTCGGGTACTCTGATGGACAGTGACAGGTACTCGGGTACTCTGATGGACAGTGACAGGTACTCGGGTACTCTGATGGACAGTGACAGGTACTCGGGTACTCTGATGGACAGTGACAGGTACTCGGGTACTCTGATGGACAGTGACAGGTACTCGGGTACTCTGATGGACAGTGACAGGTACTCGGGTACTCTGATGGACAGTGACAGGTACTCGGGTACTCTGATGGACAGTGACAGGTACTCGGGTACTCTGATGGACAGTGACAGGTACTCGGGTACTCTGATGGACAGTGACAGGTACTCGGGTACTCTGATGGACAGTGACAGGTACTCGGGTACTCTGATGGACAGTGACAGGTACTCGGGTACTCTGATGGACAGTGACAGGTACTCGGGTACTCTGATGGACAGTGACAGGTACTCGGGTACTCTGATGGACAGTGACAGGTACTCGGGTACTCTGATGGACAGTGACAGGTACTCGGGTACTCTGATGGACAGTGACAGGTACTCGGGTACTCTGATGGACAGTGACAGGTACTCGGGTACTCTGATGGACAGTGACAGGTACTCGGGTACTCTGATGGACAGTGACAGGTACTCGGGTACTCTGATGGACAGTGACAGGTACTCGGGTACTCTGATGGACAGTGACAGGTACTCGGGTACTCTGATGGACAGTGACAGGTACTCGGGTACTCTGATGGACAGTGACAGGTACTCGGGTACTCTGATGGACAGTGACAGGTACTCGGGTACTCTGATGGACAGTGACAGGTACTCGGGTACTCTGATGGACAGCGACAGGTACTCGGGTACTCTGATGGACAGTGACAGGTACTCGGGTACTCTGATGGACAGCGACAGGTACTCGGGTACTCTGATGGACAGTGACAGGTACTCGGGTACTCTGATGGACAGTGACAGGTACTCGGGTACTCTGATGGACAGTGACAGGTACTCGGGTACTCTGATGGACAGTGACAGGTACTCGGGTACTCTGATGGACAGTGACAGGTACTCGGGTACTCTGATGGACAGTGACAGGTACTCGGGTACTCTGATGGACTGTGACAGGTACTCGGATGAACTGTGACAGGTACTCGGATGAACTGTGACAGGCACTCAGGTACTAATGTTAGCCCAATTTCTTTGTATAATGGGAAAGATGACGTTACACCAAGTAAATAGATACCCAACATGTCACGCTTTAAAACTGCGCACACTTGTGGAATGGCGCCAAACTTCAGTACTTATAAATCTACATAGGAGATGCTTTAACATTTTTTACAGGTTACATGTTTACAGTTACAGAGGAGGTCTAGTGCTAGAATTATTGCTCTCGCTCGAACGATCGCAACGTATGTAACCTGTGTGCATCTGGCTCGGATACTAGCCAGTGCTTCACCAGCCACTGACCTCACCGCACATCCCTGTTGTAGGAGTGGACCATAAGAACAGAGGGGAGGGATCTGTATCACTAAAGCCACTTTCACTTTGCCGCGCTGCGGTTTGACACAACGCAGTGCACCTGCGGGTTTTGTGCAGGTTACCCACGGTTTGCCACTAACTTCTATTATATCCCTTGTTTTTGGCGCATTTGCTGAAAGAGCACCAAAGATGCAGCATGCAGGACTTCTGATGCCTTTAATGTACTCTAAGGCTCCATTCACACTAGCGTGTTTTTTGATGCATTTTGCAGACATGCATGGGAATTTTTTAACATGGGTTCCTATGGAACATGTTCACATCAATGCCTTTTTGTATTTCTGCGTTTTTGGAAAGGGTCCGGGACTTTTTTTCATGCAAAAAGCAGCGTTTTGCATGTAATGGAAGTCAATGGCCAAGCATCAAAAACGCAAGTGCACCGTTTTTGCAGCGTTTTTGCCTTTTTTTTAATTTCTTTTTAGGACTGTATACAGTAAAAAAAAAAAAAAAAAAACGCAAAACGCGGCAAAAACACCGCAAAAACGCATCAAAAACGCTACAAAACCGCTGCTCAAAAACGTGGCAAGCATGAAAAAAAAACCTCCAAAAACGCTCAAAAGCAACATGCATAGGTGTCCCTAAATGAGGGATTTTATACTCCACTTTTTTAATTATACAATAAGGGGCACAGGATGAAATAGTCCAACTGAGGGGTGGGTGACACAGCAGACAAAAGACAATCAGGCTGCCTGACAAACCCTACAACCAAAGCCAGTATCTGGCCACAACATGCGCCTGGTAAAATTGAGAAAAAGATGCCGATTGTGAAAGCTCAAGCTGCACTAACTGATCAGATGGCGTGCACTTTGACAAAGAAAGGTGAAACCCTGCCCTTGAGGCTTTTGACTCTACCTGGCGATAATGAAAGGTAAAGCAGATTATCCCCTACAGGAACCTTCATTGCAAACAAAGGGCTCGTTAACACGAGCTTCACCCTCTGAGGAACGATTGTCAGCAGATTGCTTTTTATAGGGCATTTGACAGGAGGCAGGGCTGAGTTATGTTGCCTCCTCACTGCCCATTTTAACCTCAAAAAAAGGCACACTACAACCACGTGCATTGTAGATGTTAGTCAGCTTATCAAACTCTATTTGTCATAGGGAATGACAAACAAAGGTTGCTGAAAGAGCTGTAGCTGTGAGAGATTTGAATAGTTCATATCACAGAGACAATGGATTCATAACAGAGATATCTTGGCTAAGGTGAAAGGAAAGAAAGGGTCCCTTGGCCTCAAAACAACTAGTCTTTATGGCCGATTCACTAAAACTGGAGTGTGCAAAATCTGATGCAGCTGTGCAAGGTAGCCAATCAGCTTCTAACTTCAACTTATTCAATTGAGCTTTGACAAAAAAAACCTAGAAGCTGATTGGTTTCTATGCAGAACTGCACCAGACTTTGCACTCTCCAAGTTTTAATAAATCTTACCCCTTTCTGTAGGACAATAAAGGGCTCTTTACAAGTTATTGCCACCAACTCAGCCTCTCCTCACAGAAGTGATATGAGAAAGGCAACCTTGTAATTAGGAGTAGATAGAGGAATAACCCTTGTAGGTTTAAAGGGCATATATACAGAAACGCGATGGGCTGTTTCTCAAAAAGTAATGCAAGTGAAAACCATTTGAATATAAAGCATGATGAACATTGACACACATACAATATTAAGTGCAAATCCAAAAAAGTGATAATGTGAAAGAAGCAGTCAAGTGTTATCTTCAATGCCACAATAAATGCTTCAGTGTTCCATCTGTGCCAGAAAAATATGCTTCAGAGCTCCAGCACTTACACCCACAGCTTATTACCAGAAGCTTAGACCTCCAGCAAGAGAGTTCTAAGAAACCACACAGATCCCTGATGGATGGATCTCTCCCTCACCAGGTTCCCCAATGGTAATTTCTAGCAATGTTCAGCATCCCACAGGAAGTAAATATAAGAGGAACTCCATAGTGCAGTAAATCAGCATATCATTTTATACAGGTAAAGACAGGTACCTACAAACACAAACTCAGACAGATCACAAAAGCACCGCTCAATCTTGTGGGATGATGATGTTCCACCCAATGAGCTTTGTCACAAGAGACATCATCTGGCGAACTCCAGGCACATACATTTTAAATAACTTCCTCAGTGGCCACAAATGATATAAATCCACTTTGTGTACACCAAATGAGTTTGTAAACTCCGACATTACCTTGTAAATTAGAAATGACATTATCACTTATGTGCTGTACATAGCCTGTGCAGACAGCAAAACTGTAGAAGGGCCCCAGCAATGCCACCCACTACAGGCTGCCTGCAGAAAACTACAGGAGGGGGCAAAAACAAGACGAATCTCTCCCTGCGAGAGCAGAAGTGACCAGTGTTTTATACTGGAAGCTCCTGCACAGAGGCAAATTTTCACACTGGATCACTGCACAGATCTGGAAGAAATACACAACGCACACCAAGATTACAGTAAGAATACATGTGTCCTCTTGAATTTAGGAAATATTTATTTATTTAGCTTGAAGTTCAGCTTTAATGTAAGCCACGGTCTTGGAATTGTCCAACAAAATCTTGGTCACATGATTCTGCAGTCGAACAGCCCAGAAGGGATAACTGAATCACTAAGCCCCAGAGCATTCAGAATATGTGACATCCAAAGAAAAAGCCTGCTTTTCCCTAGCTGCCAGAATGTTGAGTTGCAATGATATGGACTGTAAATGGGATAAAGAACGGCTTTGAAAGAGGCCACGGCTAGACACAGAATTCTCATGCAGAGGGCTGGGTGGCTTCTGGACTGTATATACTATAATAATATTTAGCTTCAGTGTAGAGCTTACCAGTGAGCTGAGTCTGTGTCAGATATGAAGTTTAAGGGTTTTTTTGGCCCATGTTTACTGAAGTAAAAGAAAAAAAACAGTCCATCCAGGATTCCCACGCAGGGGTTTCAACTTCAAAGCAATAATAAAATACCAAGCCACCTGGCTCTCTGGTCAGCACTGCTGTTCAGGCATTGACCTCGATCCTCTTGACCCTGTAACAGTGTCCCTGTTTGGTACCCACTCTGTACCTCTGGCGACACTCTTACAGCTTCCTGGCTCCTACAGCCCACTGGCTTGGGGCCTCCGTCTGCTCTGTTAGATTGTCCTGTGCCAACAGACACACTTCTCGGGAAGGTAGAGCCCAGAACCCTGGTCCTGGCTCTGCTATAAGCCCAGGACCCACCTGCACAATCAACAAGCCAGACTCCTGGCTGCTTCCAAAACCCGGTCCCAGGATGGGAGATTCCATCCCACCCAGATCGCTATGAAATCTCCAGGCTCCAGGTCCCCAACTGGATTTTACCAACCAAAGAGGAAACTGATAAAACAGTTTCCTCCAAATTAAATAATCCTCCTGGAGCCTCTCAACTTGCCTATTTGAGAACCCTGGGCAACAATCACTAGGACAGGGATCTGTACTGTCACAATACTGAACATGGGAGTGGAGAGTCTGGAGTTTGTCCAGGGTAAGAGATACCCTGGAGGGGGCCATATTTAGGATTAGGCCAAACAATTTAGGATCCAATGGAACCTCTGTAGGGCCAAGGCTGTTGGACACTGGCTGATAAAGTCATTCAGATATTCCACTATGGGGGTTTCTCAGGGAGCGAGGTAGAGTAAGAACATGGGCCAGCATCTTGGTGAATACCCAAGGTCTAGAGGACAAACCAAAAGAGAAGGGTGAAAAGAATGGTGGAAGGGTGGAAGTAGGCAACTTTAATTTTCACAGAGTCCAGGAAGGCTCCGAGATGGAGGGAAGCAATGACTGAACCTATAGATTCAATAACAGAAAGTGTTTAGAACTTTTAGATCCAGTATACTACCTTGGGAATGAAGGACAGGTTTGAGTAGAAACTCTGAAACTGTTCTTCTCCAGAACAATGGCCTTGACCTCTAAAAGGAGATTCATGCCAGAAGGAAAGGTGCACCAGGCATAGCTGAGACGTTGAAAGGCAGCATGAAGTGGGGCAGAGGCAAGTTGAAAATTGTAGCTAGTAGCTCCTGGATACCATGTCATAGACCAAGAGCATACAATGTCCTGGGTACAGGCAGCTGTAAAGGCTTGCAGTAACTTAGCCTGGATTCAGAAGCCTGGAGGAAACAAAAAGTACTTATACAAACCTCTAAAAGGTAGAAGGTTTCCCAGGCTGAGGTTATTCCACCTTGCTGGGGCAAAAGGGCTTTCTTCTCTTCTTCTGTGTTATCCTTATCAAAGTTAGCCAGGAATGTACCAAGAGGCATTCCCCATCGAAGGACATATGCAATAAGCATTCCACGTCCCGGTGTCCCACAAACCAACATTCAATTTGAAGGGTTCGCCACAATTGTATAGATAGGAGACACCTAGATATTAGACGTTTATTATCCACCAGCTGTGGCAACACTGGTGTAAGGGAGGACTGAAGAATGAAATAGGATAGATTCAGAAAGACTGGACATATCCTGGGTTTGATCCCTTAGGAGATGTCCAAGGTCTGGGAGCTAAGCCTGGCTGCCATAAGAAGCTGCAGGGAGAGGTCTGTTATAGAGAAGAAATCCTTAACACTGGGCAGTCCTGCACAGGGACAGTAAGACAAATTGCTAAAATTACTGCTTTATAAGGAGCTGCTTCTTAACAGGGTATCGCTGTGCAAAGCAACGTTGAGGAGTAAACAATAAATATGGGGTTTTTCCTTAGAGAACCCTGGTTGAGAACTTTAGATAGCAGAGACAAATTGCGCCAGGCCTAGACATGTGCAGAATGTGTCAATAAAGACAAAAAAAGTACCTTAAGCTATGTTAAGTCATGAGTTATGTCTGGAAATTGAACCTCCCCATGTAACAACTCATATAGAGGGATCGGGTCCTTTCATCATCCTCAGCTGAATGGGCAGATACAGCTGGAGTTATGTAAGGGTTCAGAACTATGCTGGCGATGCCTACGTTCTGATTCAGCCATCATGGTAATGATTTTTCCCACCATTCTGATATAGCTGCAGAAATGTCCTCCCTGGATAAGACAGAGGAGGGTGCCATGCCTAAGAGCATGTAGACTGTAGCAGGGGACAGTTATCTGGGCTAGCAGTGATAAAACCTTCAGGAAGGCTGCTAACTGCTATAAAAAACAGTCCGAGGATTGTAAGCTGGAAAGGCCCATAGGGCCACTACCCATGTGCTCAGGTCAACCCTGTCTAGGGAGGCACAGGCTCCATAGAGTATGGGGAGTGTCCCAAAAACTCTGTGGCAATGGTCTGAATGGGCCCTGCGGCTGACAGATGGTTCAGTAATAAAAAGAACCTATGCAGCAGGCCTAGTATGCACAGACAATCTTCTCTTCCACTCCCTAAGGATTCTACCAGACAGTTGCACTATGGCCCTGGATCTGTAAAGCACTCTGCGGCTACCTCACACATTGCACTTTGGTACCTTGGCCAGCACTTTCAGAAGAGTCCAGTGCCTAAACAAACTACAGGCCGGCTAAGTTTCTTCCTCCTGTAGAATCCAGGTACAGACTCCATGACAATGAATAGGATCAGCAGAACCCAAATTCGGAAAAATTACTCCCTTCTGGTTTTCCAGCAACTAAAGAAACTTGCTAGATTAAAAAACTATTTGATAAACGAAAAGGTTTTGCTTCCCTCAGAGGAGAAAAGAAGTCCACTCCCCTAGGACACTAGCAAAAAACTGAGGCAGGCTGTGAATGGGAGGGATTATACTGGGCTGTCTTTGAAGTTTTGTTTGCCAACGAGGGAGCAGCTCAAGCTTATAAAGTGTACCTAAAATATTCTGTATGAGTATGTTGATGTGTCTACTTTATGCAAGCAGCACTGCTTTGACTGAATTGATGAATCTGTGACCACGATCAATTTTTCAGGAGCAATTTAAGAGAGCATACAGAGATAAGACAGCAGATCTTCACTTTTTTGAGTTTCAGATACATTTTAAGAAACATATTCTGTACATTACAATAATGTCATTGAACTACACATCATATATTACAGTAACTAGTGGAGGCCTTGCTTCAGGCCAGGGTCTCCCTAAGGCTTCTTGCAAGAGATGCTTTCAAAGAAATTACCTATTATTTATCAAATGGGAGACATACCACATAGCAAAAAAGAGCTGAAGTATAGACAAAGGTGAAAAAAGTGGGAATTACCTTAACAACTTCTCCTCCATCAACATTCATTAACTGGCATAAATTCTGCTGCAGTAAGTTTGTATTAGATCGCCACTTTAAGAGACCCAACAAATCCACTAAAAGAAAAGAAAACATGTTTTACTTAGCAAAGCGTTAAAATTGTTAAAAACGGACCTGCATTTTAACATTCAGTCTGAATTAAAATTGTGCTGGTTTTCTTGTCAAATTAAAAAGTCTTTTGTTGCTTATTAACAACTCCTTTTAAAAAAATCTGTCTTGTGACAAAGGCTGCCATTGCTGAGCTCTCCTAAAAATGCTAGCTGCTTGGCTGTCATGGCTTCAAAACGTCCGAGTCAATCACCCACAATAATTATGCAAATTAGAGCCTGTGACTTTATTTATTGGCATACTTGTTCTAGATCAGTTACCCAAAGTACAGGCAACCAGCATTTTCAGAAAGGGGTCATCACTTTCATTCTCCATATTTTGCTCATGACAGGTTTCTATTAACAATGGGATTCTGTTATTTTTCCGGTCTATATTGCCATTCATGTTTTTGTGTCAGCTCATTTCATTGCATTACAACCGTTATAAAAGTTAGCATCCTCCAGCTACAGTCCATTGGTAGACCCAAAGGTTATTCTTCCAGGCTAAATTAGGATATGACTCCTGCTTGTAGTCTCTCCTCACAGTGACAGAGAGGAACTTGCCTTCATCATCACCCCCAAACAGAAGCTACATCCACATCCCACAGTCATTGTTATCTAAATTTTTTTGGTGCTCCAAGTTCAGCCTTTTAGGCTTGACATCTAATATGAACAACCAGGATAGCAAGACAACTAAATATGTGAAAATTCTTCTGTGATAGAGTTGCATTTTGCCTTTCAAAGGGACACTGTACTATCAGTTTCAATGATTGGACTATGATACCAGATTTGACTTGAAGGTGTTACCGCATATCAATTCTGAAATCCTAGTCGCAAAAAAATGGGAGAGGAGGTAAAATGTGGACACATACTGTATTATACTCTGGAAGACCTCTTATGTAAAAATCTGCAATTTAGTCAAAACCCAACATTACAGCAGGCAGATAGACCACAAGATCTTCCTACACAAAGCCCCACTTACCGTTCTGTGTGAGTTTAGTTGAACAGACCAGGGTGGATATTTGGAAGGAGTCTTTGCTGATGGTACAGCAGCCCAAATTCTGCATGCTCTTCCCAATAGATGCGTGTCCTTTCTCCTCCAGTTCGATCTTGGTTGCAGGGAGGCCGAGGTATGTTGATGCATCTTCAAGCTTCTTTGCCTCTGCCTTTTTGCAAAAAGAAAAAGAAAATCATTATGTGCAATTTGGAAATGAAATGCAGATACATAAATATCCAGACTAAAACGCAGTTAAGCCTCTTAGGTCAAAACTGAACACACAGGCCGTTTTTCACAAAGCTTAAGCAGTAGGAAATGGCTAATTATAAAATGTTCTTTAAAAAGCAGAACATTTATTAAGGGAACAAGAGATCTTCAAAAACATAAACAAATAACTTATGCACAGTGAAAGGCAGCCAGCATACCTCCATTTCTAAGACTAATGCCCTTAATTGCAACAATAATTTAATTCCCAAGTTGTGATTCATGTATTTGTTCTACCAATCAGAGATATCCAATTAAATGTTACAATAATTTCCAATAATTCTGAACAACAACTACTATGATAAACACATGTGGAAATCACAAATCTCAAACCTATTTTCTATATTAAGCAGAGATTATTTTTTATGTAAATGGGTTTCTCTGCAGAGTGGTAAGAAATACATTAAAAAGAATTCTCTGCAGACTTTTCCTGAGTGCCAAGTATGGGGCTGGCATTTTGGTCTGCAGCTTGAGGGGTCAAAGACAACCGGTACACAAACCTCACCGAGAGGAATGCATCTTTATTTTAGTCTGATTCAAAGATCTTCCTTTGTAATGGTACATACACTTGGTTCTTCCAGTAGTGAAGGTGTACTACATTTGCATTTATCTACAGCCTACTCGATTATAAACCCTCATACCATTTTCCCACAACCTAGGCAAACCAGCACAGGGGAGTATATATGTGGCGGGCTCAACCACTTCATTGTAGAGGATACCAACCTCTTCCACCATGTAACATGCCTACAGCTGCTTATATACAAAGTAGAACAAGTATGACACGGAAACTTGCTGTGGACCGAGATTTCCCTGGGAGTAGAGCTGCACAATTCTGGCAAAAATGAGAATCACGATTTTTTTGCTTAGAATAAAAAGATCACAATTCTCTCACGATTCTCGTGACGTAAAATCTTTCACATTATACAAAAAAAAAATTGGGCTAACTTTACTGGTTGTTTTTATTTAATTTGTTAATTGCATTTGAAAGACCGCTGCGCAAATACAGTGTGACATAAAATATTGCAACAACCACCATTTTATTCTCTAGGGTCTCTACTAAAAAAATGATTATATATATGTTTGGGGGTTCTAAGTCATTTTCTAGCAAAAAAAAAATGATTTTAACTTGAAACCAACAAATGTCAGAAAAAGGTTTAGTGTTTAAGTGGTTAAACTTTCTTAATTTACACACAAAGTCTTTTCCATTGACAAACTGTTACAATGTTTAGACTTAGTTCAACTGATAAAGAATGTTCTGATTCTTGGCAGACTGCCCAGATTTTTTCTTCCTTTGACGGCTGTGGCTTCAGAAGAGCAGAGAGAATTCTTTGCATAGCAAGAATCATAAAACACTTATCAAGATTGCAACGGGGAAAAAATCGTGATAACGATTCTTGACGATTAATCGTGCAGCTCTACCTGGGAGAATTCCTCTGAGTTCTGGACTTTTGTTATTAACTGCTACTACTCAGCTATTTACAATTCAGAATACTTTATTAATCCCAAAGAGAAATATATGCACGGTGTATAGAAAACACGTCACTAAAAACACAAAACATGTGGCTACACCGCAAAGCAAATACCTGGTGGCGCATATACATCACCCCGTCTTTTTAGCACCATGAGAGACCAGAAACCCAAGGAGCAGTAGTATACAAATTTCGACACCTCCTTATAATGTCCAGATGTTGCTCGCCCCTACTGACTCTCCCTATTGGCAATCTTACTACAAACCAAAAGACAGATGCTTCAAACTGAGAACCCCCATTTTGAAGCAGATTGTCATGTGTAACACAGTTAGTTCTAATTTCAGTATTAATGTATCCTTGTGAATTTCCCTATGTGTAATAGGATGATCCTTGTCAAATTAAAAAAAAAAAAATATATATATATATATATATATATATATATATATATATATATATATATATATATATATATATATATATATATATATATATATATATATATATATATATATATATATATATATATATATATATATATATATATATACACATATACACACACACACACACACATCTCAAGTTATGGCTTTCTTCAAACATCCTTCCATAAACATGTGGTGTTTCAATGAGAGAAAATTCAGTCAAACGATCTTACTATCTACATCTATTTTTTAATGAGGGAACTTGCATTACCTTGTAAACAATGAGATCGTGCTCTCCATCTCTTAGTGTTGTTCCATCATATCTGATTAGCTTCACAAATGCTACAGCAAATATCTTCTCTGACTTGTCTTTAGCTGTGGAAGAAAACATAACATACTTGAATGCCTTGTATGAATGTTGTTTGAGCCTGAGGAAGTGCTGGCCAAGCTTTATGTAGTTACTATTTTTTGTTTATCATGCTGGAACAAAGTAACTCGTTCTTTTGGTTATAGCATCTAGGGACTTGTGAATAGCAGTGGGTCTCTGTGTGTACCACTGATTTGTAAAATACAAGAAACCTGATGTGTGCTTATGACCAGAAAAGAGTCTGCTGCTTCAACAGCAAGTTGCTGAATCAACAGGCTGTTGGTACTTTATTGATATTTTCAAAGAAGAGGATCGGTAATGAAAGTGGGTGTTGTGATACCTGTATGGATTTTCAGAATGATTGCTTACAATAATTTTCAACAAACTGGGAAAAAAAAAAACACCATTCCCTCTCAGGGCAGCTCTTTCACTGCATGTGCAGCCAAATCTGATTACTAGGACACCTCAGATGTCTACTAATTGTCATTCAGGATGCTACTGAATAGTACTCTGTGTCTATGGAGGTGACACAAAGTAGACTCAAAGTAAATGATAGAGAACACATACCATGGTGAGGTGCAACAATGGCAGCCACTATGAAAAATCCGATCAAGTGCTAGAGGGCTAGTATATACCCAAGCTGGCCATAGAAGGATTGAAATTTGGCCAGTTCAGCAGGGATGGGCCAAATTTTGATCCATCTATGGCCATTCCCATGTGACAGAAATTGATCTAACGATCGACCTCTATTGAAAATAAACATTGGAAAGTTTGCATTCGATCAGCAGCTGCAGCGTTGATCAGTGTATTCTGACAGTGGAGGAGTCTCTGCTGTCATAATACAATAGCACAGCAAGAAAGATTCCTCCATCTACTTCACTTGTGTGGAAGGGGGGGGACTTTTTTTTTTTTTTCCGGTCGGTCCACTGGCAAAGAAACATGACCCATCTATGGGATGCCTTAGGGTTTGTTTAAACTATAAATCCTTCCAAACATTTTGCAGCTGCCAGAATCATGCACTTGTATTTTTTTGGGTATGGTTACCCTCAAAAGGCAGCTTGTACTTGTAAGACTAGATGTCCAAAGCACCCAGAGACCAGGACCTCTGCGTTGCAGAAAAGCGCAGGATGTGGTGGAGGAATTCTGTCTGATTGCTGAGACAAGGTGGGGGGGGGGGGGGGGCTGCAGGAGCAGGATAGGTTTAAGGGCCACATGAAATGTGCACTAGGGTGTTTTGCTTAGGGGAGTTCTTAGAAAAATGCCGTGTACATTTCTAGCAAGTTCTCCAAAATATTAGTGAAACACTCATAAAAAGCTTGCTTGCAGTAATTACACGATTTTAAAGGCCAAATAATATCACCAATTTCCTAAAAAGCCCTTAAAAATACCCCTAAAATGTCAATACAAGGGGGCCATAGAGCACACTGGCACTTGCCCGGGGGGTCGGGGCCGCATGAAGTTCTGGGGTCCAAAGCCCCTCCCCTTTACTCTTCCACCGCCCACTCCCCTTGCTCTCAGACTCCCCCCAGTGCTCTCCTGTCCCCCTCAGGCTATCAGACTCCCCCCAGGGCTATCCAGCCCCCCAGTGCTCTCCGCCCCCCCCCCCCCCCATATGCCTCCATTGGGATGGAGAGAGGGGAAGGGGCTGGTAAATTTGTCATGGGCTGCTCAGTCTAAAATTTCCAGTTCAGGTCTGGATACAATACAATAAAACAATAAAAACTTCAAAAACTTCAAAAGCACACTGAAACCAGCTAAAAATAAGCCTAGAATTTCAGGGGCTTCTGACATAAATGGGTGCTTAAGGCTACATTATACTTACACTCTTGAGATGATCTGTGGCGAAATGTGAACTTTAAATGACTCCGATTTACATCTTCAATTGGGATCGCAACCTGGAAGGAAATGCATCACATTTAAGTGCCTATGGTTCCAATTATGGCTAAGCATATGCCACCCTTTATTGTCTATTGTGCCAATCTTGCTATCAGATCAAGAATACACTTATTTCTATACACAGTGCACCATATGCTTTAAAGCTATATTAAAGTCATGTTTTTTTTTTTGTTTTTGTTTAAAAATAAACAAACATGTTATACTTACCTGCTCTATGCAGTGGTTTTGCATAGAGCAGCCCAGATCCTCCTTTGCTCAGGCCCCTCCCTCCTGCCAAGTGCCCTCACAGCAAGCAGCTTGCTATGGGGGCACCCGAGCCGAGCTGCTGCTGTGTGTGTGTCCATTCATACACAGAGCCGTGGCTTGGCCCTGCCCCCTCGCACTCCTCGTTGGCTTACTGACTGACAGCAGCAGAAGCCAATGGCACCCACTGCTGTGTCTCAGCCAAATCAGGAGGGAGAGTCCCGGACAGCCGAGGCTCTCGTGCAACATTGCTGGATCCAGATTGAAGTCAGGTAAGTATTAGGGGGGCTGATGCACACTGAAGGTTTTTTAATGCGTAGAATGCATCAAGATAAATAAACTTTCTGCCTATAGAACCACTTTAAGCCTTATTTATCAATGTGCCCAAAACACGCAAACCATTTAATTTTTCTTGCACACTAAAATACATACAAGGGATCATTTTTACTTTTTTTTTTTAATCAGAGAAGTTTTCAATAAACATTACAAAAACAGTTCACATTAGGAGAGTTTTGTCACTCAATACATTTACAAAAAATAAAGTACAGTAATGCTCGTATACACAGCCAAAGCAGGTATATACAAAATGAACTAAACATAGTATACCATCACGTGTTACTACTCACAGCATATGTACTCCCATATACATCTGATAATGATGCCCCCAACACATCCCTTCCCCATAATACCCATCCATGCACTGGATGGGGTTGTGAATTGTTAAGTATGTGCATTCCAACTTTATAGCAAGAGTATTGAAGATTAAATCCAATGGAACTAGGCCTGGGGTAGCTAGCCAGCATTCCCAAATCGTATTAAACCATGTCAGGCTACCCCTGACAAATCAGGCGCTTGTATCGTAAGGTTACTCCCATATTGGTTAGCCACATCTCTAATGTTTGGGGGGGGGGGGGGGGACTGTGATATCCAATGTTGCAAAATTAGCTTACGAGCTTAAAATAGGGCCCTGGGTACTACCTCTCTGATATAAACATCAGATATGACCTCATGCAGAAAGCCCAGTAAACACTGTGAAGGGATATGGCTAGTTGAAAGGTACAGTTAATGGTGCGTACTATTCTGGTCCAGTACCTGTGTAACTTCGGGCATCTCCACAGGAGATGTATGAGGTCCCCATTATCTCTACCACACTTTGCACACAATGGGTCAGGGCAGAGCCCAAGAGTGAACAGTTTAAGGGGGGTGTGATGAACCCGTAGTAGTATGTATAGTTGGGACAACTGACTCCTTGAATGGGTTACATTCAAGGAGCAGCTACATACAGATTCCAAGGCCTTAGTGCAGTGATTCCCGATTATGGGACCTACACCTTTCCATAGCCATGTTGGGGAAGTTATCCAAGCATTCCGCCAGCCGCATTGAATAGCAACTAGAAATTAACCCTTTAGTGGGGGTGGAATGCTGCATCATGTTGAAAAGAGGGGTTGGGAAAAACATAAGAAACTGCAAGGAGGGTTGCGCCTAAAAGCCTGGCACCTGGTGTAAACAGCAGATAAGTTCCCAGGAAACTTCAGCGAATCAGACGGGCCCCGTCTTCAGGAAGTTGTGGTTCCGCCATTTTAGTTGAGGGTATAAATACCCTCACTTCAAGTCACATGAGTGATTTGTTTGATTTGTGAACCACAACTTCCTGAAGACGGCCCGTCTGATTAGCTGAAACATGTAGAGGTTGGTGCGCTTTATCGCATCATCACGACACACTTCCGGTCCCGGAAATCAACCAGTATACCGCGGCGACAGCTTACCACTGCTTATGGGCAGATTTCCTGGGAACTTATCTGCTGTTTACACCAGGTGCCAGGCTTTTAGGCACCCTTACATGTGAGTCTAATACCATGTTTTTTTAACTGGAATAAATGTTTTAAACGGCGCTGCGCAATGAGGCTTTTTCTGTCATTTTTATGAGGAACATCTGCCCCAAACATCGCTAGTACATAGAGTAATGAGGCACTCCTTATTACGTCCATTCATATGAGGAAACAACTATCTTAAACCACATCAGCCCACAGAAAATCCACGGGAACTAAAAATAGTTGGTCCACTTGGAGGGGTGAGTTCACATCTATGTGGGGGCACCATCTTGTGAGCACATATCAAGCACGGATTTGTATCCACTTTGTAGAGCGCGAGCACTTTACTTGGGATTTGGAACTTTTTTTGCTTCAAGGTTATTGATGTTTGCAACAAACTAGCTGCATGGGACTTTTTAGCGATTTTTTTTCCAAAGTAGCAATGGTTTCAAATGTGATATTTAACATTTTTGGCACTTAGCGCAGTATATTTATTTTCTTTACTAGTATCATTTTGCACCTGCAAAGTTTTATTCACTGCAGCTGTCAATTTGCTGCAGCAAAGAAGTATTTTAACCTTAATGCATAGAGTGCAGTAAGGTCAAAAACTTTGAGACTTTACAATCCTTTTAAGGGGAAATCTAACTGGCTGCTGCGTACAATAAAGAAAACCCATTCTGTAGACAACCAGATAAAGACCTATATAGAATTCAGAAAAATGTATTTCAAATTGTAATTGAGCACCAGTTAAATGAAAACAGCAGATTTTGTTATTGTTAGACCCAATTTGTGTGGTATCATTATTTTGGATAACATGTTAGATTTGTATTTGCAATTAAACAATAATCTGGTGACAAGCATCCCACATTCCTTTCATTACCTTAACAGTTTCAAACCAGCGGGGCTGCTTCACTTGATAGTATATCACAGATTTGTATTCTGAAATCGCTTCATCTCCTGCCCCCGGGTAAATCACATTCTTGAAAGAGAGGAGGACAAAACAAATACATTCAGTGTGTTCCGAGGTTCTCCAAACGAACAGCTATATAACAAAGCACTAAAAACTGACGCACTAAAGCCATTAGTAGCAATAAGGCATAAAGGCTTTTCTGTTTAAAGAGGAAATCAGTCCGATATTGTGTTCTCAAACAGTACAGATCACAAAATGTAAAAAATGTTTTTGCACTGTAATTAGATTATTGTAAGATTAACATGCTTGTAAATGCTCATTTAAAAAAAAAAATAAATCAATGGTTTTGCCACACCGGCACTCTCGGCTCCTCCCCCCCGCCAAGCGCTCCCATAGCAAGTGGTTTGCTATGGGGGCACTCGAGTGTGCTTGCTCTCGAGCCCCACCTCTCGCTCCCTCATCACTGGATGTGACTGACACCAGTGTGAGCCAATGCTGTATCTGAGCCAATGAGGGAGAGAGCCCATGCTCTCATTCACATCGCTGGATCGAGATCCGACCCAGGTATGTATTTAGGGGGGCTGCGGGGGAGGAGTTGAAGTAGGAGCTGCATGCAGATCGTTTTTTCCCTTACTGCATAGAATGCAATAGGTGAGAAAAACCTTCTGCGTTTACAACCACTTTAAAGAATATGTAAACCCAACATTTCATATTTCTGATATGCATCTGCTGTACCATGTACCGATTTGATAAAGTATCCTACTTTCTTTGTATTGCTACCAGTGTGTTAAATCCCTGGTGTTCCTGCCATTCCTCTGCTTTCCTATCAAAAACTCACTACAGGAGAGAACAGCATGGTCCATTCTCTAGCTGTGCTGAGAACTCAGCCTGCTCTCCTCCAATGTTCAGACTTATCTTGACATGCCCCCACTGCACAGCCATTCACTAAGAAAACCAGTGTGCTGCCATTTCTCCTCCCCTAGCTCTGAGTGAGAGTATGTGCTCACTTATGAAAAAAGAGAGGGGGGGGGGTGTATATATATATATATATATATATATATATATATATATATATATATATATATATATATATATATATATATATATATATATACACACACATACACCCCTTTTTTTTTTCCCCCCTCTCTTTTGTTTTTATATATATATATACACACATACACACAAATGTTTTGCCTTCTACTTAAAACTGAATGAGCTGTGTTACAAGGTGAGAGTCTACATATAATTTAACCACTTCAGCACCGGAAGATTTTACCCCCTTCCTGACCAGAGTACTTTTTGCGATTCGGCACTGCGTCGCTTTAACTGACAATTGCGCGGTCGTGCGACCTTGCACCCAAACAAATTTGAGGTCCTTTTTTTTCCCCACAAATAGAGCCTTCTTTTGGTGGTATTTGATCACCTCTGCGGTTTTTATTTTTTTGTGCTATAAACAAAAAACGGGCGAAAATTTTGGGAAAAAAAACAAAAAAAAAACACAATATTTTTTACTTTTTGCTATAATAAATATCCCCCAAAAATATATTAAAAAAAACAAATTTTTTTCCTCATTTTAGGCCGATATGTATTCTTCTACATATTTTTAGTAAAAAAATAAAAACGCAATAAGCATATATTGGTTTGCGCAAAAGTTATAGCGTCTACAAAATAGGGGATAGTTTTATGGCATTTTTATTATTATTATTATTTTTTTTTTTTACTAGTAATGGCGCCAATCTGCGATTTTTATCAGGACTGCGACATTATGGCGGACACATCGGACACTTTTGACACATTTTTGGGACTGTTGGCATTTGTACAGTGATCAGTACTATAAAAATGCACTGATTACTGTAAAAATATCACTGGCAGGGAAGGGTTTAACACTAAGGGGGCGATCAAGGAGTTTAATTGAGTTTCCTAGAGTGTGTTCCAACTAAAAGGGAGGAGGGGACTGTGTAGGGGAAATGACAGATCGTTGTTCATACTCTGTATGAACAGACGATCTGCCTCTTCTCCCCTCAGATTACCGGAAACTGTGTGTTTACACACACAGATCCCTTTTCTCGGTGTGTCAGCAGCGATCGTGGAAGCCCGGGCACTCGCATCAGTTTCGGGGGGAGAGCACCGGGTTGCGCGCCCCTAGTGGCCACAGGGCGAAGCGACGTAACAATGTTGTTCCGCCTAGCCGTGCCATTCTGCCGCAGTACAACTGAGGTGGCTGGTCGGCAAGTGGTTAAAGCGAAATGCCACTTTTGTTGATAAAAAAATTTCCCTCTGGGTGATCTATGTACATTGCAAGGATTTTAACAAACTTTGTTGCAGATTCCGACCTTTTGTTATTCTGAAGAAATCACTGTTTGTTCCTTGCATCACAGTGTAGACTTCTGGGAAAATTAGTGAGCCAATCACACAAGCAAGAAATTATGTTTGTAGGGGGCGTTCTGTACACAGTCTGTATACAGAACTCCTCCAGGTAGCCAAACTGCATTTTATAAAAAGAGTTACAGATTGAAAAGGAAAGGTAATTTTTAAGAACATTCAAATACAATATGAGTTGTATTGCAATTGTATACATTCTATTATTTTTTTATTCTGCATTTTTTTTCCCCCATAAAAGTGGAGTTACCCTTTAACCACTTCCGGACCACCCACTGTACATATACTGTGCAAGGCGGCCCGGCTGCGCAAACAGACATACCTGTACGTTGGTCCGTGCAGTAGATACAGCCACGGGAGCTCTCATTGAGTCCGCCAACCACCCGCAATTGCGGTAAACAAGGCAAATCCTCCTGCCAGGGGAGGTGAGAGAGAGAGAGATCAGCTGTTCCTAGCGATCTCTCTCTCTACTCCAAATCCCCCTACCAGAAAGCACCTCCCTAGGGAACAATTAACCCTTTCATCACCCCATAGTGTTAACCCCTTCCCTGCCAGTGCCATTTATACAGTGATCAGTGCATTTTTACAGCACTGATCACTGTACTGGTGTCACTGGTCACCAAAAAGTACCATAGGGTCAGATTTATCCGCTGCAATGTCGCAGTCCCCCTAAAAATCACTGATCCCTGCCATTAGTAAAAACAATAAAAAATAAATAAAAAGTCCATAAATCTTTCCCTTATTTTGTAGACGCTACAACTTCTGCGCTAAACAATCAAGATTAGCTTATTGCAATTTTTTTTACCAAAAATATGTAGCAGAATACATATTGGCCTAAACTGATGAATAAATTAGTTTTATAGTTTTTTTGGATATGTATTATAGCAGAAAGTAAAAAAATATTGTTTTTTTTTTTCAAAATTGTCAGTCTTTTTTTTGTTTATAGCGCAAAAAAAAACAGGATTTTTTTCGTCATACTTACCTGCAAAATTCTTTTCTTTGAGTACATCATGGGACACAGACTTAGGCTAATATTCATTACCTACTGGGACGTCCCAGAGCAATAGTCTTGAGAGGAGGGAGACACCTTGCCAAACATTAGCCATCAGCCCTTATATGGCAGCCTGCAGTACACTGCGGCCAAAAGCCAAATCCACTTCAGAAAATTTTGTGAACGTATGCACTGAAGACCAGGTAGCAGCCTTACAAATATGAGCCACAGATACCTGATGGCGAAAAGCCCAGGAGGTTTCTAGACCCCTGGTAGAATGAGCTCTCACCCTAAAGGGAGGAGCTTTACGTTTCAGACCATAGGCCTAAATGACCAATTGACGGATCCAATTGGCAATTGAGTTTTGGAAGCTGCCTGCCCCTTCTTGGGTCCTTTTGGTAAAACAAAAAAGGAGTCTGATCCTCAGATCTCCGCAGATCTAGACAAATAAACCTTGACTGCCCGAACAACGTCCAAAGAATGCAGTCGTCTCTCTTCCGCTGAATGAGGCTGAGAGAAAAAAGAAGGCAAAATAATGTCCTGATTTAAATAAAAGGCTGACACCGCTTTTGGCAAAAAGGATGGAACAGGTCGTAACACGACAATGCCGTGGTGAAGGATCAAGTATGTTTCCCTGCATGAAAGGGCCGCCAACTCCAACACCCTTCTGGCCAAGGTGATGGCCATCAGGAAGGCTAGCTTGCGTGACAGCAAGTCTAATGGAATTTCCTTGATAGGCTCAAATGGTTGTTTCTGTAACACAGACAGCACCAAGTTCAAGTCCCAAGGACACATAGGTGATTTAATGGGGGGGGGAGCAAACGAGTTGCCCCCTGCATAAAGGTTCGGACCAGCAAATGGGAGGCTAAAGGCCTTTGGAAGAATACTGACAGGGCCGAAATCTGACCTCTGATTATACTCAAAGCCAATCTGATTTCCACAGCTGACTGTAGAAAAGAGAATTCTCCCAATTAAGTATTTCCGAGGATGCCATTTTTTTGGCTTCACACCAAGCAATAGAAGTCTTCCAGACCTTATGATAGATCTTCCTAGTGACAGCTTTTCTAGCATTCACTAGGGTAGACACCACTGGTTCCGAGATGCCATGGTCCTTTAACACCCTGGCTTCAATAGCCATGCCGTCAAATTTAGAGACTGTAAATTGGGGTGGAATATAGGACCTTGAGACAGTACATCGGGGCGACTTGGAAGCGTCCATGGCCCGTCTATTGTCAGTCTCACAATCTCCAGGACCAGGGCCTTCTGGCCCAGGCTGGTGCCCCCTCTCCCTGAATCCTGTGCAACAAATGTGGGAGGAGAGGGATCGGAGGGAAAGCATAAACCAGGGAGTACTGGCTCCATGGAACTACCAGAGCATCTGCTCCGATTGCCAGAGGATCTCTTGTTCGGGGGACAAACTGCTGTAGCTTGTTGAACCTGGATGCCAGTAGGTCGACCTCTGGCCATCCCCAACGCTGGCAAATTTCCTGGAACACCCCTGGGTGTAGGGACCATTCCCCTGAGCAGGTCTGCTGGCGGCTGAGATAATCTGCCTTCCAGTTCTCTACTCCCAGGATATGGACTGCCGATAGAATCAGCACATGTCCCCTCCGCCCAGGCTAGTATGTGGTTCACCTCCTTCAGAGCTGAATGACTCGGGTTACCGCCTTGGTGGTTTATATAGGCCACTGCAGTGGCATTGTCGGACTGAACCCTGATAGGACAGTCCTGAAGCTCCACCGTCCAGGACCGTAGGGCTAGACATACATCCCGTAATTCCAAGACGTTGATGGGCAGGATCTGTACTGTCCTTGACCATTTTACCTGAGCTGTGAGCCCCTCTAGGGTCGCTCTTCAGCCTAAGAGACTGGCATCAGTAGTCAGTACGCTCCAAGTTACTGGAAGGATTTTCCCTTTTGCAGGTTCTGATCCTGCAACCACCAGTTTAAGCTTAAGCGTCACCAAAGAGATAACATTGGATAATCCAGGGCTTGTCCTCTTCTGTTCCAAGCCAAGATGTCTTGTTGTAAAGGCCTGGAATGGAAGTGGGCATAGGGCACTGCCTCGGACACCATCCTCCCTAGAAGACTCATACAGGGCTGAATGGAGGGTTGTCTGGTGCCTCTTAACTGACGCACCTGATCCTTCAGCACACAGATCCTTACGGGTGGCAAAAATATCCTTGCTTGGACTGTATCTAGGATCAGACCTAAATACTTTAGACTTTGAGCTGGTCTCAAGGTTGACTTTTCAGTATTTATGATCCAGCCTAAGCTTTCCAAATACTGCACTGTGCAGTATTATGCTCTGTTCTAGAGCCTGTACTGAGTGATCACTGAGCAGGAGGTTATCCAGATACCCGAGCACCAAGATCCCTTGGGTCCTTAAAAGACCAAAGCACTGGTGCTAGGACCTTTGTGAGCACCTGGGAAGCTGTAGCAAGCCCGATGAAGGATAGAGCCACAAATTGAAAAGGACGTTCCTCTACTGCAAAAATCGCAGGAACTTCTGAAAGATAGGTACATGTAAATTCATGTCTTTTAGATCGATGTGAGGCTAGAAAGTCTCCCATCTAGAGTGTGAGGCTACTACTGAGCTGACAGACTCCAGCCGAAAGGACTGGATCAGAAGATACTGGTTCAGGAATCTTAGGTCCAAAATGGGCCTTGTGTTCCGGTTTGGTTTTTGAACCGTAAACAGGTTTGAGTAAAACCCAGCACCCCTTTCCCTGCACGACTCTAGCTTGTAACCGTGTGATATAGTTGGTGAATCACTCATCCTGAACTATTGTTCTCCAAATGTCCGCAAAGTGCAGTAGCCCTCCCCCACCCGATAGAGTGGGGGCGCCCCCTCAAAAGGAGGGGTTGGTGCTGGGTTTAGAAGCGTTTTGGACCCAGGGCTTTTTCTGGCCCTGGCCTTGCCCCTGGCTCTAGCACCCTGTTGGTGGTGGAACTGCCTTGGCGCTGAGACACTTGGGGAAGCAGTCCCTGAGGTTTGAAACGAGGGACACCTGGTGCTTTACTTCACCGGAAGTAGAGCACTCTTCCCTCCGGAAATCTTTTGGGAATATTTGATCAAATGATCACCAAAAAAACGTTACCCATGAAAGGGGAAACTTGCCACGACCGCGCAATCGTCAGTTAAAGTGACGCAGTGCTGTGTCGCAAAAAATGGCCTGGCCCTGGCCTTGCCCCTGGCTCTAGCACCCTATTGGCGGTGGAACTGCCTTGGCGCTGAGACACTTGAGGAAGCAGTCCCTGAGGTTTTAAACGAGGGACACCTGGTGCTTTTCTTCACCGGAAGTAGAGCAGAGCACTCTTCCCTCTGGAAATCTTTTGGGAATATTTTTCAAATGATCACAAAAAAAACTTTACCCATGAAAGGGGAAACTTGCCAATAATTTTTTACAAGGAAGCTTGGCTGACCTGTTATTAAGGCACAAGAGTCTGTGCATATGAACAGACAAGAGATCCAAACGAGAAACCTGCTGTATTGAATCCTTTAACGCAACAACTGCAAAACACAGCGCTCAAGGAAAATCTGTCTTATTTTCAGCCAGATCATCCTCCCAGTTAGGTCTGTCAGGCCGTCTGACCTGATCTTTTAGGGACTGGCAGATACCAATTGCTGCAACAGCTGGCTGAATAGCTGAACTGGCCAAAGAAAAGGAAGCTTTTAATAATGACTCCAATTTTCTTGTCAACAGGGTCTTTCAAGCCCTGTACGTTATCTACCAAACAAGTTAAGTTCTTGTTTAACCACCTCAATACTGGGCATTTTCGCCCCCTTCCTGCCCAAGCCATTTTTCAGCTTTCAGCGCTGTCGCAATTTGAATGACAATTGCGCGGTCATACAACACTGTACTCAAATGAAATTGTTATCATTTTTTCCCCACAAATAGAGCTTTCTTTTGGTGGTATTTGATCACCTCTGCGGTTTTTATTTTTTGCGCTATAAACAAAAGAAGAGTGACAAGTTTTAAAAAAAAAACAATCATTTTTACCTTTTTTTTCTTTAAAACAAATTTTTTCTCAGTTTAGGCCGATATGTATTCTTGTACATATTTTTGGTAAAAAAAAAAAAAAAAATCGCAATAAGCGTATATAGATTGGTTTGCACAAAAGTTATAGCGTCTACAAAATAGGGGATAGTTTTATAACATTTTTATTTTTTTTAATTTTTTTACTAGTAATGGCGGCGATCTGCAATTTTTATCGTGACTGCGATATTGCGGCGGACACATCGGACACTTTTGACACATATTTGGGACCATTCACATTTATACAGCGATCCGTGCTATAAAAATGCATTGATTACTGTATAAATGTGACAGGCAGTGAAGGGGTTAACACTAGGTGGTGATTGAGGGGTTAACTGTGTTGCTAGGGAGTGATTCTAACTGTAGGGGGCGGGGACTCACTATGGGAGGAGACCGATCGGTGTTCCGCTGTACTGGGAACATACCATCGGTATCCTCTCCTCTGACAGGACCGTGGATCTGTGTGTTTACACACACAGATCCACGGTCCTGCTGTGTTACCGGTAATCGCGGGTGCCCGGCGGACATTGCGGCCGCCGGGCACGCGCACCGGGTGCCTAGTGACACGGCGGGCGCGCGCGATCGCTGGTGGCGGCGCGCGCCCCCTGGTGGCCTAGGAAAGCGAGGACGTCATATGACGCCCACCCGCAACGAGAGCTGCGCCGCCTGGCCGTCAATTGACGGCCGGCGGTCGGCAGGCGGTTAAGGAAGAGACTGCTGCATCTACGGCTGGTATGCTCCACTTCTCTTAGGAGAAAATCTCTTAGGAGGAACAAAAATCCTGTCAGGATGTTCCCAATCAGCATACACCACCTGTTTCAGCAGAGAGTGTAAGGGGAAAGCCTGGGCGGCCTGAAGAGGCCTCAGGGAGCCCAAAGAGGACCCGGGGGGCTCAGTAACCTCTGTAAGAGGCAACTTAAAGGCAGAACAAACTATCTCAGTAAAAGACTGGTTCAAAAGCCTCTGCAACTGAGAGGCAGACATCAACTGGATATCTTCTTGTGCATATTGCTCAGAAGCAGACTTATCCGACAGAACTTCCACAGAATCCTGAGCTTTTAGCTCTTCCCCATCCTCAACCCATTCCTGCTCCAAACTAGCAGGCTCCAGGGAGGGGGATCTGTCACGCTTCTTGCCACCCTGTGGGATGGAGACAATCATGCCAGCAATCCTGTGCTCTAACCTGGCTAGGGCCGAGGACAGTTCATCCTTGGTGATAAAAGGTGAAGCAGCAGCATTGACTGTAGGCACAATACCAGATAGGCGCAGCGGCTCAGATTGCCCGGAAGCCTCTGGTCCTTCAGGGGATACACTAGTGATACGACTAGGTTTATCAGGAACTACTGACAACATAGGTGTGCCCTTCCCTGTAGTGTTAGTCCAGTTCCTCTTTTTTGAAGAAATTTACTAGCCACAAAAAGATTACCTGGGTGTGGTATTAAGAAGGTGTGTTAATATGGCCGCCAAACAAACTGCTGAGCACAGCGTCGCTCTTGCAAACACACGTGCGCAATGGCAAAATGGTGCACCATTGTGCGCCATCATACAGGTAAAAAACAGCCAGACACAAGCAAAAAAGGTACACTTTGCAAACACCCACAGCTAGCCCAAAACTCCCCCGTATGGTCACCGCACAAAGGTGTCCAGCCTCTAGCTAACTTGACTGATTGTTACAATCACTGGGACACCCCACAAAAAGGAAATAAAGGGGTTTCACTTACCTGTCCAGGCGCAGGGCAGCTTGGAACTAAGAGCCTAATCTTGACCCATCACAGTGGGTTCCTGTCACTTGAGGACCTTCAAGGACTGGGTACCCTTTTCATGTTTAGGGTCCACTCCCTTGGACCTGTACAGCACCCTGCAGGAATGCCTTAGCGCTGTGATGTCCAGGATTCCACTACTCAGGGTCCAGCGCCCGAAGGCCACTTTACAGGCAAAACCTCACAGGAACTTGAGTCTTCTTTGCGAGGCTTGGGTACCATTTATTTAAGCATAATCCTGTGTCATAGGGATCGGATCGGTCAATCCCTTGATTCATTTAAGAACCGTTTGTGGGACTAGAGACCTGGAGCTCAGAGAGCCCAAACAACTGTGCCATCCACCTTGCAGACACTGGTAAAAAACTGAGGTACTTCCTGTACGGGAGGGGTTATATAGGGGATCACTTCCGGTCTAGAGACCTTTTGATCTACCAGTGTCCATTCACCTGGAGATGAAGTATAACTCAGTAGGTAATAATTATTAGCCTAACTCTGTGTCCCATGATATATAAAAAAGACAATAAAAACCGCAAAGGTAATCAAATACCACCAAAAGAAAGCTCTATTTGTGGGGAAAAAAAGGACATCGATTTTGTTTGGGTACAACGTCACAGGACCACGCAATTGTCAGTTAAAGTGACGCAGTTCTGTGTGGCAAAAAATGGCCTGGTCATTTAGGGGGTAAATCCTTCTGTGGCTGAAGTGGTTAAAGCATATTTCCACTTTTGCAGCCCAATTGGGATAATACCGTATTTATCGGCGTATAACACGCACTTTTTTTACCCTTACAATCAGGGGAAAATCGCGGGTGCGTGTTATACGCCGATCCCCTGCGATCCTGAGCCGCCAGATCTTCAAAATCGCCGATCACGATTTGAAAATGGCACCACTGGCGCCACTGGCGCCGAAATACACAGAGCCGGTCCTCGGCTCTTCTCGGCCACTTTCGGCTTCACTCGAGCGCCGGCTAGGTTCGGATAGCTCCGCTCACAGTCACGCCCATCCCGGGCGGGACTACGAGTGGAGCCAAAAGTGAACGAGAGCCGCCGAGAACCGGCTCTGTGTATTTAGGCGCCGGCGGCTCCATCTTCAAATCGCGGTCGGTGATTTTGAAGCCCAGGATGGCAGGGGATCACAGGATCGAAGGCTGCACTGGGGCCAGGCTGCACTGGGGCCAGGCTGCACTGGGGCCAGGCTGCACTGGGGCAAGGCTGCACTGGGGCAAGGCTGCACTGGGGCAAGGCTGCACTGACATGGCTGCACTGACATGGCTGCACTGACATGGCTGCACTGACATGGCTGCACTGGGGCAAGGCTGCACTGAGAAGGCTGCACTGAGAAGGCTGCAATGATGGGCATTTAAATGTAAGTTTTTTTCCCTTCAACTTCCCTCCTAAAAGTTTTTTTTCCTTAAAATTCCCTCCTAAACTTGGGGTGCGTGTTATACGCCGATAAATACGGTACTTTATATTTGTTACACGTTAATGTAGCACAAAATATATATTAAAAAAAAAAAAAAAAAAAACACAACAACACTTTCCCCTTTTAATAATAAAGTGAACCTTCAACGACGGAAACACGGCACATGCACGAGATCCGCTGTGCATTCACAGCAAGCAGCAGGTCTCTGACAGTTTTGGAGACCTGGCAGGAGCAAGTGGCAAACACCCCACAAGTGTGAGGGGGTTTGCGCATGCACAGACATCACATGTCTCTGCCAGGTCCCATAGACCTTGTAGAGACCAGCGGTGTTGCTACACATGGGAGAGATGTTTTGATGAATACCTGTAATAAAGAAGTTTCCAAGAGGTATATGCTAGAAGTGTTGGCAACTGAGATACATTACCTCCAACCTTTTCCCATCTTCATCAAACACAGATACTGTGACTTCCACATTTTTGGCCGCGGTTTTGTTGCCTCTGTCAAAGTCGCCCTGGAGCAGTGTGACATATATATCATTCCGTACATCACCTGCAAAGTATGACCAAATGTTAGGTTAGCAATGTACTTGTCTGCAAATAAACAAGTCTATAAAGCTTGCAGTACAAATGTCTATAATGTATGAGAAAAGAATGCCACTGGTTTGTAGGTTTCCCCGAATACATTTCCATTTTTTTTTTTTATGACTATAAAACACACCACCTTTACCTGGCATACAACATAAATGAGCCTTATGCACTAAATTGCAGTTGTAATAAAAGTCCCATATCACAACTCTCCTGGATACATGTTTTAAAATACATGTAAACTCCAAATGGATGGCATTTAGTTTTTAAAAGCATTCTGCATGAAATAATTGGCATGTAATTTTCTTTAAGAAAATTGTGTTTTCACTTCTCTTTGTTGTATCCAAGGGCTGCTGATCTCCTGCAGCATCTCTGCAGCCACCTTATGTCTATACACAATCAAGCGATTACTGTACTTCACTGCTTAGCGTGGGGTTTCTGAACTATGAGCATAGGGTGCAGCTAGATAGAGTCTTCACTGAAAGCGCATGTGGTGAGGTGACAATGCAGTAGCTCATTTGGGAAAACAAGAGACAGATCGTTGTCACCCTGTAACAGGAAGTGCCTAAACAATGACCTTCATGACAGGTAGTATTGCAAAAAAAACATTTGAAATAACTTTTCATAAGATGGAAAGTAGCTTATGAAATTACCTCAACAAGAATCTGTAGGATTTTAATTATTGTGTTTCTAGATGCTTAAGGGAACAAATTATACAGAAACAATGATTTTTACAAACCTCTACAGATAGGCTTTCACCTCCACAATTAAGATGAATATAAAGTCCATTTTATACTAACATTTAACTGAATGAGCTACAATTATGTAGTGCTTTTGGCATAGTGAAATAACACCACAAAGTTTCAACTTTTTTTTTTTTTTTTCTTGCATTTTTTTGACAGGTCTGAACAAGTCTGAAAAACGTGGAGCCTAGGCCAGCGCTTAAAGTAACTAAACTCAAGAACCTGTAATAGGTCATCAGTCCTTAGATGTAGCTACATTTTTCATGTTTTTATTTTTACCTGATGATCCTGCCAGTAACATTTCCTGTGCCAGGGTGACACAGGAAATGTTGTCTCCCTAGAACATTCACCCCTCTCCTCCATAACAATTAGGGAGAAGTGTTCTGTAGCCCACAGAGGTTCCCAGGGTAGGGTTGATTACTTTGCATGTGATTAAAAGCGGCATCCTGCCCTCCCACAAAAAAATTAAAAGCCAGCAGCTACAAATACTGTAGCTGCTGACTTTTAATATTATTACACTTACCTGTCCAGGGATCCTGTGATGTCGGCACCCCAGCCGATATTCAAATTGCGGGTGCTGCCGCCGCCAATCGTGGCAGCCGGTTCCCTACTGCGCATGCACGAAGCGCGCTGCTCTATCTAACTGGCCCGGCGGTGGAGGAAAAAGGAGGGGGGGCCGAACTTCCGAGGGATGTCACCGCTGTGCAGTCTCCCAGAACTGGGGACAGGTACCTGTCAGAAACAGGTACCCAGCCCCCCCTCCCCCCGAAAGGTGCCAAATGTGGCACCAGAGGGGGAGGAGCAGATAAGCGGAGATTCCACTTTTGGGTGGAACTCTGCTTTAAGTGCAGCATAGGAAGTCACAAGCTCAATGGAGTTCTGCCACGATTAATTATATTTTTTTATTTTTCACCTATCAAACATACATAATAAAACACTTTCAATGATACATTTGACAAAAAAAAAAAAAAAAGGAAGAGGAAAAGAAGATGTTCATTGTGTGGGTTTACATAAAAAAGCAGCTTGAAACACCTCACTCAAGAAAGATTTCTCTCAGTCTACACCACACTGTTTCCATTCTAAAGCATACAGAATCACCTTTCTATTTATCTTGGTTACTGACCTCACTTCCTCTCTACTAACATCACCACACCTGGGTATAATAACAGCAGTCAAAACCAAAGAATAATCCAGTTTTTTATCGTACATCATGGGACACAGAGCCATAGTAGTTACTATGTGGGTTATAGGCCACCTTCAGGTGATGGACACTGGCACACCCTAAGACAAAGTCCACTCCCTATATAACCCCTCCCACTACTGGGAGTACTTCAGTTTTTTCGCTAGTGTCTTAGGTGTTGGTCACGAGTAAAGATGTGCTGTGCTGAGCTCCACTGGAAGATTCCTTTGCTGGGGCAAGCTATGAAACCGGATCCATTCAAAGTGTCTTTTCTAGGCCTAATTAAATGGTACCCGGGCCTCCGAAGAAACAAAGTTTTGCCTGTAACGCTTCTCTTTTTAGAGAGTTGGACCCTGGGATCCAGAGCTTTGCTTTACGGGTCCAGGAGTGTGGGTTCCCCAAGGGTCCCCGGTTCCTGAAGGTTTGGTAACAAAGCCCGCCGTGAGTGGTGAAGATTGGGTCTGTCGGTTTTACCACAGAGAACCCTGCGGCGGGAAAGGTAAATGGAGACTTCTAAGACATTTTTTAAAAAATAAATACATTTTCTTATGAAATGTCTCCTTTAAAAAAGTAAATGTTGTCATGCTTAAGAGTCACCACTGGGGGCTGTATAGAGCATGTACCCTGCCATGCTTTCCTCAGAGATCACACTGTGCAGCAGAAACAGCAGGCTTCCCTCCGGCGAGCAGCTCAGACCTCCGGTAAGATTGGGGGGGGGGGGGGGTTTCTTCACTGAATCACCCCCCACCTGGGCCAAGCATCCCCTCTTCTTAGAAAGGGGGGGGCCAAAAAACGACCTGCGATGCCACTCCATTTGTTTCACCGCCCCTGCACGGTGGCCAGTCTTGGGTCTCCTCCTCGCCATTTCCCTCCATACACAAAAGCCGATCCCATCAGATCAGAGGCCCGCATTCGCGTGGGAAAACCCTCTTTAGAAAAAAAGAGGGGGGGCATGATGTGCTTAGCACTGCATTGGCGTCATGCAACGTCCAGCGTGGGAGTTTGTTTAAAAGCTCCATTTTTGCTGGCTGCAGATGTCGGTTGGACAAAGAGCAAAAAGGGGCATATAAGAGATTGGTGACACAGGCATTCCCTTGGCACATTTACTAAAAGCATCAGGCTGAGCGTTAATAGCAGCGGCTGGACTTTTGCCCAAGCAGTGGATGCGATTTTTTCTGGTAGTACCTCTGCATTTGTGCATCGGGCTATAGTCAGAAGAGGACGATGAAACACCTTAAAAAAAGGGCTAAAAGGGTCTCCTCAAGCTCTGGAAAGCCTACTTTGCCCTGATCCTGCATCCTACCCTGAGAGGGGGTGGCTGGTCGGAGTGAGCATCGGGGCCATGAAATGTTTGCAATTGTTTTCAACACTGCAGACCCTGTCTATTTTACTAAAGAGATTTTTTTTCCCCAGCCATGAAAAAAAGGTTAGTGGCTTTAATTGCGTCCCAGTGTGGGACAAAATGTGACAGGTTCCCTTCCATTAACCAGGTCCCTCAAACTGAGGAACTGGGGGCAGGAAAAGATGAATTTCCCTCAGGGACCGTGGTGAGGACTGATGACTCCTCTTCTGAGGGGTCAAATGCAGGGGGGGGGGGGGAATCAGCTTCACAATCTGTAAGATTGATGGTGCAATTTTTTACTGATGGTCCGCTCTACATTTATGTACTCTTAACTGAGTGTTTGGGTTCGCTAAAGCCTCCTCAATCTGTGCATGCCTTTCCTGTCCATTCATTGATACAAAAAGCTTTTCCAGTAGAGTGGGATCACCCAGATAAGCATTTTTTCCCTCCTAAAAAGTTTTTTCACACTTTATCCTATGGAGGAAAAAATTCAGGTGGGGATACCAGCAATTTACGCTGCTATATCCTCCATGAAAAAAAGTTTGACTTGTCCAGCAAACAATGCTCAAATGCTTAGGGATCCAATGGATAAAAAGTTGGAATTCCTATTATTTCTCTGGCAGGTTGAGTGTTTCAGCCTGCGCTGACAGTAATTGGTCAATCCTTGAGAGACCAGTTTAAACAGGTGCTCAAGGTTATCCTTCTCAGCAGGCCCAGGATCTGGCAAGCGACTAGCAGCTTTATGTTTGCAATAGTCGCAATGAGAGATTCTATCCTTGAGACCTCGTGCCTTTCGCTAAGCACCATGCAAGGAGCTCTTGGCTAGTCTTTGCAGTGTAACAGCTGTTTGGGAATGATTTGGGTAATACATCCAAAGAATTTCTAGTGGAAAAAGTACCCCTTTGCCATTTAAGAAAAGGAGCAAAACGTATTTGCATTTTAACAAGCTCCTTCTCCAGTGCCAGGGGCATCAGCCTCCAGGCAGTCACGACGGCCTCCGCTGTCAAGTTCAAGAGGTAATCCTCAGGGTCTACCCCAGGGATAAAAAGTCTTGGGGGAGGGAACCTACAAAATACTAATAAGGGGGCACCCCCGCTTGCTCGAGTAGGGGGAATACTTATGCAGTTCTCAAGGATCTGGCAGGAAGAGTGTCGAGACAGATGGGGGACTTCCCCAAACATTCCTAAGGATCCAGAGAAAAAGAAGTCTCTCTTTCAAGCATTGGACCATCTTTTGGCAAAAAGCGATCATGGTGGTCCCCATGAAAGCACAGGGGTTGAGGTTTTGTTCAAACTTTTTTCACGGTGCCAAAACCAAATGGAGATGTCAAACCCATTCTGGATCTCAAGAATCGAAACCGGTTTCTGAATATCTGCTCTTTTTATGTATGGAGTCAATCCAATCAGTTGTCTCCATCCTATAAGGAGGAGAACTTCTGGCTTCAATCGACATCAAGGATGCATACCTCCATGTGCCGATTTTCCCACTCACCGGTAATATCTACTTTTCAAGGTAGAAAATCTTTATTTCAAGTTTGTAGCTCTACTTTTCGGTCTAGCTACTGCACCTTGAGTGTTTACAAAGCTTCTGGTCCCTCCTCTAGCCAGATTAAGGGCCCAAGGTATAACGATTATAGCAAAGACCAGAGAGAAGCACACCGCTCCAGGCAAACTCAGGTGCAGGATGGATCACAGGTGCAGACCTCGGCTCACCACTGTGGAAGACGAACAAGACAAGGAATTGGTCGCACACTGGAACTCCAAATTATCTCAATGTCATCTTTATTGGGTTGTGAACAAGCAAGCTATCGCTTGTGAAATGTCTACCATTGCCTGTATCGGTCTTACCCTTTTTTGACAATAAAGATGACATCGAGATAATTTGGAGTTCCAGTGTGCGACCAATTCCTTGTCTTGTTCGTATAACGATTATAGTTTACCTAGACGGTCTGCTCTTTTTAGACCAGTCGGTAGCCCGCTTAGACCAAAAGTATGGTCATCACATTCGTAAAAAGAAGAGGAGAAGGAGAGAACCTTCAAAAGACAGTCCACTCAAGAGCATGCGGGTATTAAACCTAAATATCTTTATTGATTATCCCAGTAAAAACAGTATTACTATCCAAAAACCATTAATTAAAAATAGGACAGAAAGTCCTACACAGCACTGGTGGCCACCGATGTTTTCCACATACATAAATCACTCATGAATCCATACACACTTCAACTTATTGAAAAGACCCGGGTCTGATGTATATTTCATTTACTTCCCAATTAAAGTTTATGAATAGATTTATTATTGCCACTTCGGTCCTTACTGAATAAAGTGCAGGTGCTGGTGATTAGAAAGATATCCATCCGGATATTGATAATGAGGAAAAACAGACTTTAATGTATGGCAGGTTGGTAAATTAATAATAAGATAAATGGATGAAGTGTCCCCGTTTGACCGGCTATATAGCAGCAGTTGGAAAACAAGAAAATGTATTTGGTAAGGAAACAAACGGCAAATAGCAATATGTGGTGTGCCTCCGTATATGTTTGAGCACTACAAAGCTCACCGTTTGACGTCTTCAACCAAAGAGTTCCAAGTCCCATGGAGGACTGCGATAGCCGCGTTGTCTCGGTGTGGGGGAGCAGACATGCGGTGTGCTCGCCCGTACTGACAGGAGCTGTTGTTTCCGGGTCTTCCGTAGGGAAGTATGGTGTGTCAGAGGGTTCACAAAATGTTCCGCGCTAAGTCTGTAGGTTTACCAGGGGAAGCGCTTAGTCCCAGTGTTCACCGCAGGGCTCAACCCGCCATCTTGGAAAGTTCTCAGGTCGCTTCTGTATGTGCAAAAGTTGATTCCTCATTTATGTGTGGAGATCCATGTCCCACCAGTACACATGTTAGACGCTTACGCGTTTCACTTGTTGCCAAGCTTCTTCAGAGCATATGCAATACCCACGGCTAGGTGCTTAAATAGCCTGCCGATTGATGTTTAATTTGCGTTAATTATTGCCAGCACCTGGGCATTGCAGACTAACCTAAATTCACATTCACCACTAGTGCAATCACACACATATGTACAGCTGTGTTTTAAGATTCAGATGGAACGTCAGTAACTTATTAATAAAAAGGTTCCTCCAGATACTACAACCTCAATCTAATTGGTTCATGTATGGCCCAAAAATAAACATCAAATAAGAAAAAAAGGGGCAAAAAGGGGCAAATTGTTAACTACCTGGAATACCTAGGTTGGATTCTCAACCTAGAGAAATCTTCCTTAAAACCATGAAGAAGACTAAAATACTTGGGTCTGATCATAGATACATCCAGAAAAGGGTATTCTTGCCCCAGGCAAAGATCAGCGCCATAAATGAACTGATTCAGGTGGTCGAAGCAAGATGAATCCTTCTATTCAGCTTTGCATGAGGTTGTTGGGAAAGATGGTGGCTTCATTCGAGGCGGTTCCTTATGCTCAGTTTCAATCGAGACTGCTGCAAAACAGTATCCTATTGGCTTGGAACAAGAAGGTTCAAGCTCTAGATTTTCCAATGTGTCTGACTCCAAAAGTGCGCCGGAGCCCCAGTTTATGGTTATTAACCAAAAATCTGCAAAGGGGAAAATCCTTCCTACAGTTACCTGGGAAGTGGTAACATATGCCAACCTTTTTTTTTTTTTGGGTTAGGGAGCAGTCCTGAAAGAGGCAACTGTCCAAGAGAAGTGGTCCAGATCAGAAATGACCTTGCCCATTAACATTCTAGAGATTCAGGCAGAGCTCTTGGTCCTGAGGGGCTGAACGTTCAGTTTACAGAATTGTCCTGCCAGGATCCAATCCGACAATGCCACAGCAATGGCCTATATCAATCACCAAGGAGGCACAAGAAGTTGTGTGGCCCAGAGAGAGAAAGGTGAATCATATCCTATCTTGGACAGAAAACAATGTACTTTGCCTATCGGCAGTCTTCATTCTAGAAATAGAAAATTGGGAGGTGGACTACTTGAGTCGCCAGCAGTTGTTCCCAGGAGAATGGTTCCTTCACCCCGATATCTTCCTGTCAATATGTCAATATGGGGGATCCCAGACGTAGATCTGTTTGCGTCCAGGTTCAACAAAGACTTTGTGTCAAGAATAAAAGGATCCGCTAGCATGAATTCTCTCCTATTCTGCCTGCGTCCACGACTTCTTCGCAGGATCAAGCAGGAAGGGAAGTCGGTGATTCTTGTGGCCCCCAGCGTGGCCCAGGAGATCTTGGTATGCAGAGATCTTAAGGATGGTGGTAGGGGTCCCATGGACCATACCACCATGTCCAGACCTTCTCTCGCAAGGTCTGGTATTCCATCCTACCTTACAAACACTAAATTAATGCTTTGGCTATTGAGACCTACATTATGAAGAAACGTGGGCTGTCAAGTTCAGTGGTAGCTACCTTGGTTAATGCAAGGAATCCAGCCTCCAGAATCGCATATTATAGAGTCTGGAAAGCATATGTCTCCTGGGATGAATCCAGGGGTTGGCACCCCAGGAGGTATGTCATAGGTAGAATCTTTGACTTTTTGCAGATGGGGTTAGAAATGAAGCTGGCCTTGAGTATTTTCAAAGGGCCAGGTCTCGGCCTTATCGGTATTGTTTCAACGACCACTTGCTTTGCATTCTTTGGTTCATAGTTTTTTTTTTCAGGGGGTAACGCGGCTTAGCTCACCCCTGAACCCATGGGACTTGAATTTAGTTCTGTCGGCATTACAAAAACAGCCTTTTTGAGCCGGTACGACATATTCCCTTGGTTCTTTTGACAAGGAAACTCGTTTTTCTGGTAACCATAACCTCTGCAAGAAGGGTATCAGAGTTGGCTGCTCTTTCTTGTAAACAGCCATATTATTATTCACAAGGATAAGGTAGTATTGCATCCTCATCCTAACTTTCTACCGAAGGTAGTGTCAGGTTTTTATCTAAACCAGGATGTTGTTCTACCTTCATTTATTTTCCAGAACCCTGTTCTATGGAAGAAAAATCACTACATTCTCTTGATGTGGTGAGTGCAGTCAAGGTCTACTTAAAGGCGACTGCTCAGATTCGAAAAACAGATGTTTTATTTGTGTTGCCTGAAGGTCCTAAAAGAGGACAAGCAGCATCAAAATCTACTATTTCTAAATGGATTCGACGAGTGATTGTTCAAGCTTATGGTTTAAAGTGGAAAGTTCCACCTTTTCATATTAAAGCGCACACCACCAGGGCTGTTAGTACTTCCTGGGCAGTGCATCACCAAGCTTCCATAGCTCAAATTTGCAAGGCCGCAACTTGGTCTTCAGTCCATACATTTACCAGATTCTATCAAGTAGATGTAAAAGGTCATGAGGATATCGCCTTTGGGCACAGTGTGCTGCAGGCAACAGTACAAGTCCTCTGAGCTCATGGTTCCCTACTTTTGTTGTGTGTCCCTCCCTTCAGTTGGCATTGCTACATAGTAACTATTACTGCTCTGTGTCCCGTGATGTACGATAAGAAAATAGGATTTTTATAACAGCTTACCTGTAAAATCCTTTTCTTTTAAGTACATCACGGGACACAGAGGTCCCTCCATTCTTTCTGGTATAGACGTGTATTGCTTTGCTACAAAAACTGAGATACTCCCAGTAGTGGGAGGGGTTATATAGGGAGTGGACTTCCTGTCTTAGGGTGTGCCAGTGTCCATCACCTGAAGGTGGCCTATAACCCAGATAGTAACTACTATGGCTCTGTGTCCTGTGATGTACTTCAAAGAAAATGATTTTACAGGTAAGCGGTTATAAAAATCCTATTATTTCAATACTATACCCGGCATGAGCCTCCAACCTTTCTGTACTCAGGCTGTATCAAAAGTCTAACCACATACTGTCCAAAACCATATACCTTTTAGTCTCATAATGTGGATTGAAGTAGAAGCTTTTTGAACTGTAAGTTTTTAACTCCAATACATAAATCTGTTAAGAAAAAAAAAAAAAAAAGGAAGGAGGACTGAGGGTGCCAATAGTAAATGCTCAAAATTTGTTTCCACGTCTGCTCCAATAACAGGTTAGACTAATTAGCTATGGGAAGTAGAAGTGATTTTTTTTCTTCCTTTACTGATTGTAACTAATTTGTAAGTGTCCTTCAAGAATTAAAAATTTTTTTTTTTTTTTTTAAATTTCAGAAAGACATTAGTATGATAGACATGTTCAGCAGCTGGCAACGAAGGTCTTGTTCGCACGGGGTGATCACATCCGTACCCCATGCAGGGCCATGATTACCCACACAGGGATGCTCACCCTGGATGTGTTTGAGGCCGTGCACCCGCACGATGTCACATTGGGAGATGTATGTGTGCAGCTGCTGCATCTCAATAGACATCTTTAGGACTGCCTACGCTGTTGCTTTCACCCAGCTGCTGAATGTTTCTATGCCAACATTTACATGTACCAGCACATATTTTCACATTACAAGTTTTCACATTCTGACCCCATATCTTTACAAGCCCTGAAAAAGGAGGCAATATCAGGCCCAAGAAAAATGTTGGTTTTTGTAACCAAGTTATATTTGGATTAAAACAATTTCAAATTTATAAATTTTGGTGTGGACCTTCAATCTCCAGGATTTAAAAAAGCCTCGAAACTGATAGAGGACACCTCCTCAGTGATTGAATACTTTCCCTCATGACTCCTGTTGTAGAGAACCCTAGATTTGCCCCTGGTATAGTAGGCAAAGCTGTTCAGTCTTTCCTCAAGAGAAAAGGTATTCATAGCCCTTGAAATGTTCCACATTTTGTAATGTTACAACCAAAAAACGAAAAATTTTTTTTGGGGATTTTATGTGATAGACCAACACAAAGTGGCACATAGATGTGAAGTGGAAGGAAAATAAATGGTTTACAAAATTTTTGACAAATAAATATCAGAAAAGTGTGGCGTGCATTTGTATTCAAAACACAAATCTCCCACCGAGTCAATACTTTGTAGAACCACCTTTCAGTGCAGTTACAGCTGCAAGTCTTTTTGGGTATGTCTCTACCAGCTTTGCACATCTAGAGAGTGAAATGTTTGCCCATTCTTCTTTTGCAAAAATACAATAGATATAAAAAGTCTGCACACCCCTGTAAAAAACGTCAGGTTTCAGTGATGTAAAAAAATAAGACAAAGATAGATCATTTTAAAACATTCTCAACCTTTAATGTGGCGTATAAACTGTATAACTCAATTGAGAAACTGACTGAAATCTTTAAGGGGGGGGGGGGGGGGGGGAGTAAAAATTAAAAAAAAAAAATATATTGTGGATGCATAAGTGTGCACAGTTTCTTATAACCGGGCTGTAGCTGTGTTCAGAATTAAGCAATCACATTCAAACTCAGGTCAAATAGGAGTCAGCACACACCCATCATCATTTAAAGTGCCTCTGATTAACCCCAAAAAAAGTTCAGCTGTTCTAGTAGGTCTTTCCTGACATTTTCTTAGTCGCATCCTACAGCAAAACCAATGATCCGCAGAGAGTTTCCAAAGCATCAGAGGGATTTCATTGTTAAAAGGTATCAGTCAGGAGAAGGGTAGAAAAGAATTTACAAGGCATTAGATATACCATGGAACACAGTGAATACAGTCATCATCAAGTGGAGAAAATATGGCACAACAGTGACATTACCAAGAACTGGACGTCCCTCCAAAATTGTTTAAAACAATGAGAAGAAAACTGGTCAGGGAGGCTTGCCAAGAAAGCCTACAGCAACATTAAAAGGAGCTGCAGGCATATTTGCCAAGTACTGGCTGTGTGGTAAATTTGACAACAATGTCCTGTATTTTTCATACAGTATGTCTGGGCTCTGGGGTAGAGTGGCAAGACAGAAGACTTTTCTTACCAAGAAAAACATCCAAGCCCGGCTAAATTTTGCAAATACACATCTGAAGTCTCCCAAAAGCATGTGGGAAAATGTTTTATGGTCTGATGAAACCAAGGTTGAACTTTTTGGCGATAATTCCAAAAAATATGTTTGACATAAAAACAACATTGCATATTACCAAAAGAACACCATATTTGTTAGGGGCATCAAAGTAAAGAGGGCTGAATACAAATACTTTTCAGATATTTATTTGTAAAAAATGTTGAAAACCATTTATCATTTTCCTTCCACTTAATTATGTGCCACTTTGTGTTGGTCTATCACAGGGGTCTCCAAACTATGGCCCGCCAGTGGTTCGAGAACTTCAATTCCCATCATGCCTAGTCTTGTCTGTGAATGTCAGAGTTTTACAATGCCTCATGGAATGTACAGTTCCGCAGCAGCTGGAGGGCCATAGTTTGGAGATCCCTGGTCTATCACATAAAATACCAATATAATGCATTTATGATTTTGTTTGTATCATGACAAAATGTGGAAAATTTCAAGGGGTATGAATACTTTTTCAAGGCACAGTTTATATGTGGTCAAGTATAATTACCAGGACTTTATTATCACAAATGTTAGTTGGGTTCACTGGAAGTTTCAGTTAACGGTTTATTGTCAAGCTTGTATAGGAATGCCTACCAGCATTTCATCATTGGCTTATATTTGCATGCAGAAAGAGATGGAGGTGAAGGGTGACCCCTGACAGCACATGTGACAATGTTAAGAAAGAAGGCCAACAGTCACATATGGGGTACACTGTAATCAATACAAAGTAGAATATATATTTTCCACAGAATGACACAAAGAATGATAAATTCCTAGGTGTAAGAAAACTTTAACCTAAATCACCCAGCTGTTTAGGTCTTAAATACTCTAGAAGCCTTATCTATTCAATTCTGAAGGCAATTTTGATTAGGAGTACATTGCATTAGAAAACAGGCTGCATAAGCTGTATTCGAGAATTGCACAAGTCCACGATAGAAAGTTATTAACACATTTCCACACAGACCTGATGGTAGAATCTCTGAAGAGACAATATCAAGCAGCAACTTGCATTGTACTTAATTTCCTTTAAGAGTAAGTGATGAAAAGAAAGCCTCCAGATAGAAAACCCCAAGCCTTGCTAGAGTTTAATGTAACAGTCAGGATGTTCTATTGCTATAGTGATGCTCATGCATAATTAATAGCAGAACATCAGTGAGCTTTCATGGCTTATAAACCTACCAAGTAGAAAACCAGGCCAGCACGAAGCAACACACTCTGCTTCTAGGCTACATATTTTCTGAAAAAGGAAATGAATCCAATCGACCATCAAAAAATACAATTCTAAAACTCGTGTGTGAAATTATATATCGCCCAACTTTTCTTGAAATAAAAATTTTAAAAAAAAAAAGGTAAAAAAAGTTTAAAAGTTCTGCAACACAGTTTAAAACTTTCATACATATTAAAAAGGAATAGCAGTTGAGACGAAAAAAATAAAACCACAAACCTCAAGTCAGGTTGTGTGCACTTTCCACTTCCTGTATACCTCCCAACTTTTTGAGATGGGAACGAGGGACACCTATTGGCAAAAGTGTGTAGGCCACGCCCCCTTAGAGAATTATACAAAAAATGGTTAAACCCACAAGTGCTTTTTTTTCACCACTACTATTCCTTTATACTGGCTTATGCATTTTACAATGCAATTTAGAAATTGGATGAAAGGTTTAGCACTGTGAAACCCTCTATGAAAGATAAATAGTGCGTTTTAAACACAACTATATATCTCAAACTAAAATGAGAAGGAAAGAAGAACAGAGGGGACTTTGTTCCAAATAAGGGAAAAGTCCCTCAAAATCAGGGACAGTTGGGAGCTATTTTCCTGTTATAATAGCAACTTGAAGCAGTCTCCAGGGTTGGATTTTGGTAATCGTAGAACCGAGGCACCCCATTAGTAATCAGCCAGAACTTCATTCCCTGTTGATTTCAAGATTGTACTGAATGACTTGGAACTCCTTCCTGGAGTGGTACCACTAAAAGATGTAGTGTTGAGGGTGCACAGAAGCTGATCGGTTTTATCGTGGTCAGTTGGCTGGTAATTCAGAGGCACAGACACGCAGGAAGCTTGTATTGGGTATTGGATTTGTTCAGCCACCACGCCTCCCAACCAATCACAGCCTGCCTCTGCCACACATCCCCTCCCAATCACAGCCTGCCTCTTGAACACACCCCCCTACTCAAGCACAGTCTGCATACTGCCTTGGGATGCACAGACAATGGCATACAGTCACACTGTCCTGTAACTCCGCCCTCCATTTTTAGGAAGACGGGATGCATGGTCACATGTCAGAACTTTTTAAGCTTGAAAAAGAAAGATCATTTCTGAAACAAAGCAAAAGCAGTTATGGTGCCGGAACAGTTATAACTGTATTAGAAAGTGTTTACAACATTGTATGTTCACAACTACTTAAAAAAAATATAAAAAATTTAAATAGCAATTGTTTAAGGAATAGAGAAAAAGTATCAGAAAAATAATAGCTGGGGGTGGGGATGGGGTTGATTAGGGTTAACCAAGTAGAGTGGCAGCAAGGGTACAGGGCATGCTGCATGCTACATAAGAGAATATTGAAATATAATGTATGCAGCACAACTAAGCTACAAGGTTTATGACTAGTGTCAGAAATAATTCATCTTAAATTTTTCTGCTTTATATTTTTACTTTTTCAGTGGCTATTCGCATTTTGTAGACCCTGGGTATCATGCCTCCTAGTCTAATTCCTCATTTTGAATGCTTAGGCTACTTTCACACTGAGGCGCTTTACAGGCGCTACAGCGCTAAAAATAGCGCCTGCAAAGGGCCTGTAAAGCGCCTCTCCTGTCTCTCCAGTGTGAAAGTCTGAGGGCTTTGACACTGGAGCGGTGCACTGGCAGGAATCTAAAAAAAAAGAAAAAAAAAAAAGTCCTGCAAGCAGCATCTTTGAGGCGCTTTAGGAGCAGTGTATACACCACTCCTAAAGCGCCTCTGCCCATTGAAATCAATGGGCAGCGGTGCTTTGCGGGCGCTTTTAACCTTAACTTTTTGGCTGTTAGAGGGGGTTAAAAGCGCTCCGCTAATGGCCAAAAAGTGGTGCAAAATCAAAGGTAAAGCGCCACTAAAGATAGCGGCGATTTACCACCGACGCCTGCCTCAGTGTGAACGTGCCCTAACTGGCACCACCACAACTCACAAATGACACTCTTTTAAAATTTATTCAGTCCCGCCTTCTTTAGAACCACCCCTCTGTAACACTTGATGTAAATATCTACAAAAATAAACCTACTATTTACCTACAAAAGTGCTATATTGTTGCAAACCTAATTTTATCCTATAAATCAATGTACTACTCATAGCCAAACAACAGGAAATGTAAATGTATTAATAATGCTCATAGTAACCCCAATGTTTGCTTCCAAATTCTATCCTCAGAAAACGATAGTTTTGTTATGGGCAGCCTGGCAATGCATACAATATGTGTATTTTACACATGCAACAATGAGTTGTATGAAGAACATATCCTTCGGTCTTAGCAAATTGAAAGAATGGTTACCTGAACACTGCAAGCTACAATTTACAAAACATCTGTATTAGGCTGAGGCAAAGTCTGTAACTGCTTATGGGGCAGGAAACACATGCACTATATTGTCAAAAGTATTGAGAGGCCTGCCTTTACACAAACATGAAATTTAATGGCATCCCAGTCTTAGTCCATAGGGTTCAATATTGAGTTGGTCCACCCTTTGCCGTTATAACAGCTTCAACTCTTCTGGGAAGGCTGTCCACAAGGTTTAGGAGTGTGTCTATGGGAATATTTGACCATTCTTCCAGAAGCACATTTGTGAGGTACACACAGGCACGGAGGTTGGACAAGAAGGCCGGGCTTGCAGTCTCCACTCTAATTCATCCCAAAGATGTTCTATCAGGTTGAGGTCAGGACAATCAACTTCCTCCACCTCAAACTTGCTCATCCATGTCTTTATGGAATTTGCTTTGTGCACTGGTGCGTAGTCGTCATGTTGGAACAGGAAGGGGCCATCCCCAAACTGTTCCCACAAAGTTGGGAGCATGAAATTATCCAAAATGTCTTTGTATGCTGATGCCTTAAGAGTTCCCTTCACTGAAACTAAGGGGCCAAGCCTAACCCCTGGAAAACAACCCCACGCCATAATCCCCCCTCCACCAAATGATTTGGACCAGTGCACAATGCAAGGTCCATAAAGACATGGATGAGAGAGGAAGTTCACTGGCCTGCACAGAGCCCTGACCTCAACCTGATAAAACACGTTTGGGATGAATTAGAAAGGAGAATGTGAGCCAGGCCTTCTCGTCCAACATCAGTGCCTGACCTCACAAATGTGCTTCTGGAAGAATGGTCAAACATTCCCATAGACACACTCCTAAACCTTGTGGACAGCCTTCCCCAAAGAGTTGAAGCAGTTATAGCTGAAAAGGGTGGGCCAACTCAATATTGAACCCTACTGACCAAGACTGGGATGCCATTAAAGTTCACGTGCATGTAAAGGTAGGCATCCTAATTTATTTGACAATATAGTGTAGCTTGTCATACTGAACCCAACAAGTTAGGATATTGTCTGTGTTCGGCTTTATTCCCTGTTTTGCTACAGGCTCAGAAAACCTTCTCTGGCAGGGACTGCGGTCAATCATTTTATATCGTCCAAATGGGTTTATGGCGTTACACAAAAAAATTAAATATATCAAGGACAGTTTAGCTGTTAAAGTTTTCATTAAATAAACTTCAGGAAGGCATCAAGGAAAAGATACAGCAAACCTGCTTATTTACCTGACCAAGCCACAAACTACCAGTTACTTGCCAAAGCAGGTACCTTTATGTGCTTGTATGCTGGTTCATATCTCTTACTTTTATATAAACAGCAACCAGCTTCAATGATCCATCCTCCTGAAGGATGCCACTATTAGTCAGCGAGGCTTCCCATTATAGTGGTAAGCTAAGACTTAGGCAGGCCATAGATTCTGCAACTTTCTTTCCTTCCACCACAGGTGGATGGAAAGAAAATGGCTTGATTTCCGTTAATGTTGCGGTGGCGCTAATCGTTTGGGGAAAAGCCTGACAGGCTGGTTGTACACAAGTCGATTGATAGATCAACGTGTGTACAACTAGGATGCCCATACATGGATCGAAATTTAAACAAATTTTGATTCATATGTAGCCGGCCTTAGACAGAAAGCAGTAGAGTAACCCATGACATAAAAAGCCTTTGACTGCTTCCAGGTTGCAAAGTCAGAACTCTTGTACATTTCCCCATACGTGCTGGGGAAGGGGGGGGAGAGGGGAAATTAGGCACTTGCAAGAGGACCAACCTAGGAGCTAAGGCAATATTTGAATCATTTAGTTCTCCAGGTTCAGGAAGCATTAGTAGAAGATTGAAATAACAAGAGTATGCAACGGTTACCATTTTTGTTATCAGTTGCACACATAAAGATGTTAAATGTTTTCTTCCCTGGAAATTCCCTGACCTTGCATTATTCCACTTAATGAATGCACGATGAGGCTCCCAATATGGCAACTAACTTATCAGATTGTGGGTTTTGATATAATCTTTGTTTACCTATACAGTTATAACTGTCTGTATCAAGACATTTACTTTACTTTTATCTAAACTTACTTTTCCTCTTACAAATATAACAGCTGTTCTCTATCAGACCAGCTTGTCTGCTTTCAAGCAAAAGTACCTTTCAAAAACAGACCTCTCTAATACAAGAGATGCCATTAAACACTTAAAATGGGCACAACTACGTTTTGAGTGTGTTATTTTCCAGCCAATTCATCAGTAATTACACAGCATTGTAGATGTCACCTCATATTTAAAATCACAACTGCAGTGCTGCAGCTGTGCACTGGGATCCAGGAAAGGCCTCCTCACAGGCGTACCAAGAAAAAAAATGCAAGTTAGACTTACTGGTAACTTGTTTTCCAATAGACTTTCAGGACAGCACCCGAGAGATCATGGCTCCTCCTCCCACAGGAAACACCTCATCAATTAAGTCTTTAATTGGAGTCCTCCACGTTGCCTCGTCAGTTGTTTGTAGAGGACTCCAGCCCCAGCTGCAACACATAAGCGACAGTTATATCATAGTATTACAGCAACAGCATAAAAAAAGGGCGGGTTACTGCTGTCCTGAAAGCCTATTGGAAAACAAGTTACCGGTAAGTCTAACTTGCATTTTTCCAAAACGTCTTTCAGGACAGCACCCGAGGGGATAATCGAGACTTACTCCATTTTGGGACAACAGCCTGTAAAGACGTTACTTCCAAAAGCCTGGTCCCCAGCCGTCATGAGGTCTAACCTATAATGACGGGCAAAGGTTGTCAGACTTGTCCAAGTAGCTGCCTTACAGATTTGTTCGGGGGCGCCAGCTTTTTCTGCCCAACTCACCGCCGAAGCTCTTGTAGAATGAGCCCGGACATTCACTGGACTCTTGACCTGTAAGGGAATAGGCTTCAGAGATAGCCATTCTCAACCAGCTGGCAATGGTTCCTCTGGAAGCTTGTCTTCCTTTTTTATTACCAGAAAATAAAACAAACCGCATGTGAACCTCTAAAGTCTTTAGTGTTTTCCAAGTAACTCAAGACTGCTCTTTTAACATCCAGAGTATGGAATTCTTCTTCCTTCTTACCTGATGGATTAGAACAAAAGGTAGGAAGTATTATCTCCTTCTCTCTGGACCGAAGCGACCTTCGGTAAAAAATTAGAATCTGTCTTCAGAACAATTCGGTCTGAAAAAATGGAAAAAATGGCTCCCTGATTGATAAGGCTTGCAGCTCACTGACTCTTCGAGCTGTTGTAACAGCCACTAAAAAAAATGTTTTTAAAGTAACTAATTTCAGGGAGGCTAAATTAATGGGTTCAAAAGGTTCCCTGGTCAGGGTCTGTAGAACTGATAAGTCGCATGCTGGACAGCTTTTGATCACCACTGGTCTAGACCGGGTGAGAGCTTTGAAGAACCTAATCACTAAGGGTTCTGATTAAATAGATTTTTCTAGAAATACCCCCAGCGCAGCAACTTGAACCTTGAGAGTGCTGACCGCTAGGCCCTTGTCTGCTCCTTCTTGCAGAAATTCCAGAACAGAGGAAATTTGTTTTGGTGATTTGTCAGATGCTGTGCACCAGGAGTTGAAGACTTTCCAAACCTTGGAATACATTGCTCTTGTAACCTTCTTTCTGCTGAATAGGAGGGTAGCCACCAATCTATCCGAGAAACCTTTTCTCTTCAAGAGCTGTTCTTCAGTAGCCAAGCCGTTAGTTTTAGCTTTGCTACCTCCTGGTGAAGCAGAGGACCTTGTAATGGAAGGTGCCAATACGGTTTTAGTTGCATCTGAAGAAGGGATGAAAACCAAGGCCTTTTGGGCCAGAAGGGAGTGATAAGGATCATCGTTGTATCCTCCTTCCTGATTTTTGCTATGACCTGAGGGATAAGCTGAAACGGGGGGAATGTGTAACAGAGGTGAAATTTCCAATTGTGCGCCAGAGCATCCACTCCCAGTGATGCCTTGTTCCTGTTCAGGGAGAAGAAACGAGACACTTGCGAGTTTTCCTGGGTCGCAAAGAGATGCACTCTTGGGCACCACCACTTGTTCACGATCAAATGGAAGACCTCTGGATTCAATTGCCACTCCGCTTCTAATACCTGGTTCCTGCTGAAGAAGTCCGCTACCCTGTTTAGGGTCCCCTTTAAGTGGACCGCGGACAAGGATAGAGTATGGAGCTCTGCCCAATTTAGAATGCTTCTTGCTAGGTTTTGCAGAAGTCTGCTTCTGGTTCCCCCATCTGTTTATGTAGGCCACTGCCGTGGTGTTGTCTGACAGGATCTGAGTATGCTGTCCCTGGACTTCTTTTGCAAAGGTCAGTAAGGCTATCTCTATAGCTTTTAGTTCCCTCCAATTTGAGGACCTCAGTACATCTTTTGTGGACCACGAGCCCTGGGCCACCGACCGTTCATATGAGCCCCCCAACCCCAGGAACTGGCATCGGTTGTTAACCTCACCTGGGTTGGGAAGGACCATAACAGGCCTGGTTCTTCCACCACCAAAGACTCCTTTTCACCGATGTTGGGATCTTTACTAGTGAATCTAGTGAGTCCTGCTGGTGATTCCAGGTTTTTAACAGGAAACTTTTCAGATGTCTGAAATGGAGCTTTGCCCACTGGACGGCCGGTATGGAAGAGGTCAGGGTTCCCAAAGCTGACATGACCCTCCTGATAGACAGAATTTGATTGGACTGTAGCAGTGACACCACTTGTACCAACTTTCTCTGCTTTTCCTCTGGAAGAAAAATTTTTTGTTCCAAAGAGTTGATACGGAAACCCAGGAATAACACTTAATGTGAGGGAATCAGATTTGATTTCTGAAGGTTTAAGATCCAAGCTATGGACGCTAGGTGAACACGAGCTCTGAGCAAGTTTTCTTGAAGACCTTCTCTGGTCTGAGCAAAAAACAGCAGATCGTCCAGATAAGGAATAACGGAGATTCCATCTAGAGGCAGAGGTGCCAAAGCTTCGGCCATTATTTTCTGAACACCCTTGGGGATGATGACAGAACAAACGGGAGTGCTCAGAATTGCAGATGTACCACCTTCTTCCCTTCTTTCAATGCTAACCTCAGATATTTCTGTGACCTGGCGGCAATAGGAATGTGGAGGTAGGCATCTTTTAAATCTATTGATGCCATGTAGCATCCTTGATACAGGAGGTTTCTTACTGAAAAAAATTGAATCCATTCAAAACCTTCTGTACTCTACTGATTTGTTCAGCATTTTGAGATTCAAGATGAGGCGGAACTTTCCTGAAGGTTTCAGAATGAGGAATACATGTGAGTAGAAACCCTGGAAGAACTCCCCTGTCGGGACTGGAACAATGACTTTCTGGGTTTTCAGTTCCTGAATTAGGGACTTCATGGCGAAAGCCTTGACCAGATCCCTTGGGACGTTTTCATCAAGAATCTTTTTGGAGGTTCTTCTGTGAACTCTATCACATACCCCTGGGAGAGCATATTTACAATAAACTGGTTTGAAGTGATGGCTCTCCACTGAGGAAGAAACTCTTGGAGTCTTCCCCCGACCTTGAGGGAGTCATTGCGATTTTTCGGAGGTCGCAGGAGGATTGAAGAGCACTCCACTCCTACCTTTGGGCTTCTGAGAAGACCATGGCTTCTTTTTGCCCTGCGTTTTTTCCTGCTGCCCTTTTTGGGGCCGAAAAAAACGCTTACGGGTTTGCACCTGTTTCTTCTTGACCGGAAACTACTTCTTATCTACCGTACGGTCAAGACTGGACTCTGAACCAAATAACAGATCATCTGCAAAAGGAATACCTCACAGTCTGTTTTTAGATGCAGCATCCCCTGGCCAAGTTTTTAGCCATAAGGCCCTCCTGGCAGAATTAGTTAAAGCTGCTGATCTGGCTGACATGCGGATAGACTCCGCAGACGCATCCACAATATATGATATTGCCGCCGACAGAGTTGTAAAGGAGTCTAAAATCTCTGGTTTTGAGGAATCCACTGTAACATGGGCCTTCAGCTGGTTAACCCAGTGATCTAAATTCCTTGCAACACAGGTTGTTGCCATTGCCGGTTTTAGAATGTTCATCAGGTTCTTTTAAGAAGCAGGTCCATCCTTTTATCCATGGGCTCCTTTAGAGTGCCCATATCCTCAAAGGCGAGGTCCGTAGACTTTGAGACCTGAGAAAAGGCAGAGTCCAATTTTGGAACCTTGTTCCATATAGAATCAGGATTTTCCTCAAATGGAAATCTTTTCTTGTGAGCCCGGGAAAAGAATGGCTTTTTCTCAGGTTCCAGCCACTCTTTTTTAATATCAGTGATAACTGAATGGACTGGAAAAGAACGGCCTTTTGAATCTCCTAAACCAGCATACATGCGGTCATGCAGGGAGAGTTTCTTCTTTTCCTCTTCTATCCCCAAAGTTGCATGGATTACTTTGAGTCCTTCCACCTCTTCCAGCGACATTTTGTACTTAGAAGCGGCATCTGTTTCATTTTCCTCCTCCTCAGAATCTGTTTCATCTGGAGTGAGGGAAACGGACCCTTGGGAAGTGTCCTGGGATATCGGACCCCCAAAATTATTTGAGAGCCACCTTGGGGTTCTGAAGATGGCTGCGGAACCGAAGGATCCCTTGGGGGACCTGGTTCCTCTCTTAGGTTTGACCTAAAGGCTTGAAAGGTGGCCCGGAGCTCATTCTTTATTGTTGTAACCAAATCGCCACACATGGATGGAGACTCCTCTCTGACTAGATTTGCAATGCAATCTGCACAAAGCCTTTTGTTCCAAACATCGCTTAATTTCTCTTTGCAGACAGGGCACCTTTTCTTGACTGGTTGGGCAGAACCTTTGGCCTGGACAAACAGAAAAGAGAGAAGGAACCACGCTTAAAAGGCTGCTATACAGCACAAATAAAACACCCAGGTACACTAAGGAAGATAACATCTTACTTCCATGTGCCCAGCAAGCCACCCAACACCACCACCTAAAAATCCCCTGTTGCTGGGCAGATATACTAACACTAGCCACTGCAACATACATTCCCCAGGAAGATGGGGGTGGGGGGAGGGGGGGGGGGGAAGGGTGAGTAACCCCCCACAGGAGAAAACGGCCCAGAGTAATAGAGGACACAGTCCCTTACCTTGGCCTTCCTGGCGCCTTGGCTTGCCCCCTTATTCGCTGCATCGCTATCCATAGCTGTCTGCGGACGCATGGTGAAACGAATGGTTCCAGGTTCAAAAGCGCCGCTGTGCTGACCTGGAACCGGAAATAAGGCACCAGGTGACCCTGCCCTCTCCCTCTGCGCTTTGTGGCCGGAAATGACGCGCGTGCCAACCCGGAAGTGCTGCTTCTTCCCATACAGGACGTGGCTGAGGCGCTCCTCTGCCACCAGAAACATGGCGGCCGCCACCGCTTGTTCCCAAATGCAGCCAGCATGGAAAGGAGGACGACTGCCTATCTGGCCAAAAAATGGAAGCAGCACTCCCAGGCGTACAGGCTCTCTCTGAGCACGGAAGAGGGAGAGGGAGCCCACGGGACCGTCCATCTGGGAGCCAAGTGGGAGGATCACTCTCCTAGCACAAAAAAGACTTAACAGGTGAGAACCTGTCTCCCAGGAAAGCCCTGAGAGGTCATGGCTCCCACCAGGTGTTCCTCCAGCTGGAGGAAACACAAAAAACTGTCGAGGCAACGTGGAGGACTCCAATTAAAGACTTAATTGATGGTGTTTCCTGTGGGAGGAGGAGCCATGATCTCTCGGGTGCTGTCCTGAAAGACGGTTTGGAAACTACCTTTACAATGAATGCTTGCCTAAAGAATTAATTTCACCAAATGCACAGGCTAGGTCAACAAATCTCGAATGTAATTAAACCAACAGCAAACAAAATGAATACATCAAAGCTTCAAAAAGAATGGACTCCAAGTCAGAACTTCTGAGGTGGTCTTTTAATATACTGGTTTCCTGCCAAAATAGGAACATAAAGAAAGTGGCGCAATACACTGCATGCACATCTGCTCCAGTACCACCGCACAAGGGCAGCTAAGGCCTACTAGTGACAAACTTAAATATTTACCAGATCCAAAATATTGGGCAACAAGAAAATTATTGAACAGAAAAGTCCTTCTTGTTCCTTAATTTGCTTTACAGGGTGCACAATGGTAAACTACTACAAAATTATGGATATGATAAAGACCCGTTGTTCCTTCCAAAGATGGTGGGCAGTGGTAGCTTCTAAATGTGCTCCAATAGGCCAGCTTATACAGAGGAAGCTCACAATATAACAGTCAAAAATGTAATTGGAATAATAAGATTTCTAAAAATGTTACATAACGATCCTCCAACCATCCTGAAATCATCAGGATCAGTCAACAACTGGCTATCACTGGAGACAAAAGAACGCAGCAGATAACTTTGGAAACACTTGAGGTTTAAGCAACAGTCATGATAGAATTTTTGGAAGATATTTTCCTATAATAGGCTCCAGAGACGCATTTCTGCTTTGCCATTTTAATGCCCACTTATATGCAAAATTAAAACAAAAATATCGCGCCGTCTCTTTAAGTTGTGAGGTAGCAGCCGGCACAGCAAAAGATCAGTTTGTAAAGTGAAAAATGGGCAAGTGAAATGTGCAGCGCTAATATGCGGTCTTTAAAGTGAACCAAGACAGTATTTAAACAGTGTGCACAATAAATGTAAACACCTTGAATAAGAAAAAATAAACAATAAGTGTATACAAAGGTGAATGTACACTATATCAAAAAATGAAACAGTGCTCATAAGGGTTGTTAAAAGATCATGAGGAGACCCAACGTTCAATGTAATAATTAAATTGACATGTCTCTAACATTAAAAAAACAATCATTTGAATATAATAAAAAAACAAATAGAGAAGAAGTCCAGAAAGTGAAATAATTTAAAATCCATAGATGAACATAACATGGTGACTTCAAGTATAAGGTTTGTGTAGACAAGATTGGCAATAGATAATTCACCACCGATATGTACAAGGCTTACTGGAAAGATTGATCACTCATCTGCCTCCCTGTCATTACCCCTTCGGAGGGTTATTCATTAGAAGTATTGCTGTGAAGGACCACAGGAGTTTATCCCCAACCGAAGGTCGTGGATGTTGATGCTGGTTTTCCCTGGTGTATTACACCACAAGCTTGATTGACTCATTAAGCGTATGCCTGTTTGGGTTCAATCTTTACGCTAAGGCTTGTACCTATTGGTGGTGGATCGTCTATTGGCAAATCTTGTCTACACAAACCTTATTTGAAGTCACCATGTTGTTATGTTCATTTATCTATGGACTTTGAATTAGTTCACTTTCTGGACTTCTGCTCTATTTGTTCTTTATTATATTCACATGATTGTTTTTTATATTAGAGACATGTCAATTTAATTATTACATTGAACGTTGGGTCTCCTCATGATCTTTTAACAACCCTTATGAGCACTGTTTCATTTTTTGATATTGTGTACATTCACCTTTGTATACACCTATTGTTTATTTTTTCTTATTGAAGGTGTTTACATTTATTGTGCACCTTGTTTAAATACTCTGTCCTGGTTCACTTTAAAGACAGCATATTAGCGGTGCACATTTCACTTACCTAATTCTCACTTATACACACATGGAAAGAAGAGCTGGGGTTCACCTACAACAAGCCAACACATTTACATGTAGTAAGACCTACTGTTCTCCAATCAACAAGCAGTGTGAGAATTGCTCATTGGATATGCAGGGGGCATAGTGGGCTATCAAAGACAGACCCGCTGCTCTCACACAACAGACAGCAGTCCTTACGTTCAACCAGCTGCCAGAAAAGCAGATTAAGGTCAACACATATCTCTAAATAGCTTATTCTGATACAAGGCATCATTTTTGACAACGTGGATATTAGTATCCCTTTAAAATGTCCTTTAAAAAGCCTGCATTCAGTAAAAACCTCACCTGGCATGATAATTTCAGGGAATCCCATTTTCCGAGCAACAGCTGTAGACCTGTCTACAAGATGAGGAAATTCCTTGCGAATCTGATGAATGTCACCAGGCAACAGTTTCATTGTGACCCAAAGACCTGAAGGAGGAAGGAAAAGTTTACACAATGCTGTTTACCTTGATTTCATCTAAGGCTTCAATCACACGTGAGTTGTTTTCTTTAGCATGTAGCAAATCATAAAAACAAGGTAATTTTATGAGCTTTTCTATTTCATTTGTAGTCTGTTACATGCATTATCACATGCCTTAAGTGCACTCCAGGATGGCAATTGAACAAATCCGTAAATATAATTCTGTTAAGTTTCATTTACAATCCAAATACCCCATGCCAAACAGCACAGCAAAGTCCTGGACTTCTCTGCTCTTTGATCCAGAATGCAACTCAAACCATGAATGTACAATGAAGAAGCAGCATCACACAGATGGGTCATCCCTCTTCTTTCCCTCCAGGATGCATGTTTACTGACAGCAGCATACAAAGCTACATAGCCCCGATTGGCTTATTGTGCTTCCCCTTCCTTTTCCGATCCGAGTGCTGCTGTACAGGTGACTACAGAAGGCTGATATCAAGACATTGTCAGATATATTATGCTAGCTATGTGTAGATATATTTAAAAGTTTACAAAAAATAAAAATAAAGAACTGGATTATGTTCTGTATTTTTTTTTTTAACACACCTGCCCGGAGCGTAGTCTTGAATCAATAAACATGTGTTTTATACAAAGGAATCTAACTTAAAAGGGGAACTTTACCCATAACAGCTTGCTAAAAAATAATGTTCTTTAAAAAGAAACATAGTGCCTTGAAAAAGTATTCATACCCCTTGAAATTTTCCACATATTGTCATGTTACAACCAAAAATGTAAATGTATTTTATTGGGATTTTATGTGATACACCAACACAAAGTGGCACATAATTGTGAAGTGGAAGGAAAATGATAAAATGTTCTTCCAATTTTTTTTACAAATAAATATCTGGAAGGGGTGGCGTGCATTTGAATCCAGCGGCCCCTGAGTCAATACTTTGTAGAACCACATTTCGCTGTGGCAAGACTTGAAAATTGCTTTTCACAGACGCTCTCCATCCAATCTGACAGAGCTTGAGCTATTTTGCAAAGAGGAATGGGCAAAATTTTCACTTTGTAGATGTGCAAAGCTGGTAGAGACACCCCCAAAAAGACTTGCAGCTGTAATTGCAGCGAAAGGCAGTTCTACAAAGTATTGACTCAGGGGAGCTGAATACAAATGCACTCCACACTTTCCAGATATTTATTTGCAAAAAAGTTTGGAAGAACATTTTATCATTTTCCTTCCACTTCACAATGATGTGCCACTTTGTGCTGGTCTAGCACATAAAATCCCAATAAAACACATTTACATTTTTGGTTGTAATGTGACAATATGTGGAAATATTTTAGATTGTAGGCTCTAACAAGCAGGGCCCTCTGATTCCTCTTGTACCAAATTGTAATGTAACTGCGCAGCGCTTTACAGCATGTGGGCAGACGTTAAACTGCTGGCGCTATATAAAACCTGTATAATGATTTTAAAAAAGGTCAAGGGGTATGAATACTTTTTCAAGGCACTGTACATCCCACATTAATAATTATGCTACAAAAATTAGCGTGTGCTGTAAATTGCCTCCGGCATTGCTCCCGTTTCTTCTTGCAGGAGGCTGCCATTTTGTTGAGGCTGTCAAAAGATCAGCCTCTACAAATTCAGTACAGTGCCAAAAAAAATAAAAGAGCAACTAAGCATGTGCAGAGCAGGGTGAGACAGTGTATTACTGGATTTTGAACAGTATAGGCACTTCTTTTTAATGTTTTACAAACCTGCAAAAAGGGTCAGCCTGAAATGATCTAACAGGACTTAATTTTCTAACGAAAGTTCCACTTTAAAATGCATGTGCTTGCTTTCATATACAAAATAGGTAAAACACACTGGACACAGGCAAGATAACATTAAATCATTTTAACTGCCCCTTTTCTTAACATATTTATTTCAGTACATTGCATATTAATGCAGATATGTGCCAATGAGGTGGCCCTAAACATTCAATGCACGTCACATAAATGGAAAGCTCATTTATAGACTTGGCCTCACTTTGGATGGCTAAATTAACTGCAGCTCCACCACTGCCTGAGCCGCCAGCTCTAGTCCACCGCAGCCTGAGCCACTCGGCCACGTTCTGAATACACCTGGCATAGTTCAATGTATGAGTTGCTGTAAATAAGTGTTTTTTAGGAAAGACAACTCACAACCTTGCCTAATGTAAGATTCACTTTAACTGAAAATACTACAATAGCCTTTCAGCAATGTTGACATAAAAACAAGTCTGAAGAATTCTATTTGCACAAAGCAAATGAAAACTAATGCAGTTTATATGATAATGAGATTTGTTCTAACAGACCAACTGGATGCACGTCTCCTGTGGAGGTGAGAAATTATCTGCTCCTTGTTCTAGAATGCAATCATTAATTTTAATTAAAATAAAAACCTTCCACTTAGTACAGTGATATTTTAATTACAAAGCAGCAGAGAATTCTTGCGGCAGCTGGATCACAAATGTTAATATTGCATGAAAGCACATACCTTGACCTTTGTGGTTAACTTCCTTGGCGGCGATGACTTTGTTGATGACCGTCTGCAGGAAATCATTCTCTCCCGCCACCCTGGGTGAAAAACGGGATGATAGGTTGAGCGGCTTGTGGCGGATGACGTCATCCAAGGCTAGCCTGGAGGGTGCACATCACAGACACCACCACAGGGGACATAGGGCCACAGGAACAAGGGAGTGGATGAGGTTAAAGCAGAGTGCAACAGAGCGCATGTATTAGTCCACAAGAGACAGAGAACAGGAATAAATGACAAGAAAGACAGAAAGATCAGTGATCAGGAAATAATGGCAGAAGAGAAACAGCAAGTTAAGGACCCTAAAGCCCTGCGGAGCGTGTCTGTGACAGTTTCCAGAAAATTGGAAACCTGCACCCAGAGGTCAAAACTATCAGTAAAGTTAATTCATTTATCCAACAAAAAGGTGACATCCAAATATGCTGATTCTTTACAGGAGCAGCACAATGGCTTAGTGACAAGGAAAATGTAAAATTATGTAACAAGTCACCTCAGTTTTCTGTGTGCAAAATTTTTGGCTGCACACTATTATGGAACTCAAATCACAAGTGGGTACACTTGACTTATTGTGAATCTAAACCCAATAAACACACATTTAATACATTGCAGCCTATCAGTCCTCCAGTGTCACTCTAGGCTGTCACCTACTGATCTGTACTACAGAACACCAGAAAAAAATATTGATGGCCCATGGAAAACACAACTCCAGCCAACTTTTTTTTTTGTTTGTTTTATTATAAAAGTGATGCATGAGATTATAATGGGGAAATTTCCCCTTAGCTCTGATCTCTCTGACACCAGGATTTGGGATATATACAAATCCTACAAAATCATATACAAATACAATGACAGACGTTCCAACCATTCTGCTACATCCAAAACTAAAAAGCAAACGTTTGCCCTGCGTTAGTTAATTTAGTCTGGAGATTGTGGCTAAAGCCTAACTAAAACATGTGTAAATCATAAAGAGGACTGGCGACACAAGAAATGAAATATTACAACCAGGTAATGGCTGTTCTTATGATCACTGCTAATTATGCCCATTGATGTAGAACACAGCAACAAAGGTCTTTCACTTCTGCTCATCAATGACGATTATAACTACTTGGAAACCAGAGGAAAAAAGAGAGCTGTTTGCTATGCGAGCCAGGAGTGAATAAGTAATTGTAAACGGTTCAATGAGGTAGAAAAAAAACAAAACAAAAAAGTAAAATAACCTTTTAAAACGCTGAAAAAAAAGTAATGCACGTTACCAAGACACTCAGGTCTTTATGTCGGCTAACTACATGTGAATACTGAAGTGGAGGATAACATATATAAATAATGTGCATGTGTATCTATGTGATCATGTACAGTGGGGCCGGAAAGTATTCAGACCCCCTTAAATTTTTCACTCTTTGTTATATTGCAGCCATTTGCTAAAATCATTTAAGTTCATATTTTTTCCTCATTAATATACGCACAGCACCCCATATTGACAGAAACACAGAATTGTTGAAATTTTTGCAGATTTATTAAAAAAGAAAAACTGAAATATCATATGGTCCTAAGTATTCAGACCCTTTGCTGTGACACTCATATTTAACTCAGGTGCTGTCCATTTCTTCTGATCATCCTTGAGATGGTTCTACACCTTCATTTGAGTCCAGCTGTGTTTGATTATACCGATTGGACTTGATTAGGAAAGCCACTCACCTGTCTATATAAGACCTTACAGCTCACGATGCATGTCAGAGCAAATGAGAATCATGAGGTCAAAAGGAACTGCCTGAAGAGCTCAGAGACAGAATTGTGGCAAGGCACAGATCTGGCCAACGTTACAAAAAAAATTTCTGCTGCACTTAAGGTTCCTAAGAGCACAGTGGCCTCCATAATCCTTAAATGGAAGACGTTTGGGACGACTAGAACCCTTCCTAGAGCTGGCCGTCCGGCCAAACTGAGCTATCGGGGGAGAAGAGCCTTGGTGAGAGAGGTAAAGAAGAACCCAAAGATCAAAGTGGCTGAGCTCCAGAGATGCAGTCGGGAGATGGGAGAAAGTTGTAGAAAGTCAACCATCACTGCAGCCCTCCACCAGTCGGGGCTTTATGGCAGAGTGGCCCGACGGAAGCCTCTCCTCAGTGCAAGACACATGAAAGCCCACATGGAGTTTGCTAAAAAAAACACCCGAAGGACTCCAAGATGCTGAGAAATAAGATTCTTTGGTCTGATGAGACCAAGATAGAACTTTTTGGCCTTAATTCTAAGTGGTATGTGTGAAGAAAACAAGGCACTGTTCATCACCTGTCCAATACAGTCCCAACAGTGAAGCATGGTGGTGGCAGCATCATGCTGTGGGGGTGTTTTTCAGCTGCAGGGCCAGGACGACTGGTTGCAAGCGAGGGAAAGATGAATGAGGCCAAGTACAGGGATATCCTGGATGAAAACCTTCTCCAGAGTGCTCAGGACCTCAGACTGGGCCGAAGGTTTACCTTCCAACAAGACAATAACCCTAAGCACACAGCTAATATAATAACGAAGGAGTGGCTTCACAACAACTCCGTGACTATTCTTGAATGGCCCAGCCAGAGCCCTGACTTAAACCCAATTGAGCATCTTTGGATAGACCTAAAAATGGCTGTGCACCAACGTTTACCATGCAACCTGACAGAACTGGAGAGGATATGCAGAGGAGGAATGGCAGAGGATCCCCAAATCCAGGTGTGAAAAACTTGCTGCATCTTTCCCAAAAAGACTCATGGCTGTATTAGATTAAAAGGGTGCTTTTACTAAATACTGAGCAAAGGGTCTGAATACTTAGGACCATGTGATATTTCAGTTTTTCTTTTTTAATAAATCTGCAAAAATGTCAACAATTCTGTGTTTTTTTGTCAATATGGGGTGCTGTGTGTACATTAATAAGGGAAAAAAATGAACTTAAATGATTTTAGCAAATGGCTGCAATATAATAAATAGTGAAAAATTTAAGGGGGTCTGAATACTTTGTCCCCACTGTATGTATATATGCATTTTTTCCTGTACATTATTGTTCATGTCTTCTTTTCTATAGATCATTACCCCTTCTAAAGCTCCTGAGGAAGCGGTCACCCCACAAAACATGTTGAGATAGACTGGATAAGCATCTATTACAGATCCCCCATGTTAGTGGGGCATTATGTAAACATGTCCAGGTCTTGAAGGAGTCTCTTCTTGCCTCTATATTCTTTTTTTTAGTTGCTTTATTCTATTTGATCAATGTATAAATGATTTTATGAATTTTTCTAATAAAATATGAGGATTTTAAATTATATATATTTTTGTGAATACTAGCGGTACCATGAAAGTCCCCAGTGCCTGCAAAAATTTGCATTTCCAGTATTGAAACTATTGGGACGCAGGTATATCAATAATATATTATGCGTAGTTGTAGCACATTTAATTATACATAACTAGTTGGTAACAATGGATTGAGAGAATATAATATGTATGTGTATATATATATATATATATATATACACACACACACACATACACACATACATATATATATATATATATATATATATATATATATATATATATATATATATATATATATATATACATACATATATACATATATACATACATATATATATATATATATATATATATATATATATATATATATATATATATATATATATATATATATATATATATATATATATATATATATATATATATATATATATATATATATATATATATATATATATAGCCATAATTTGTAGTTAGTATTAAATAGTATCAGTTTAAAGCTGAACTAAACTAACGCGTTAACTATTTTTAATGCTGCTAGCCTAAGTAAATAGGAAGATATATTAGATCCACTTGTTTTAAACCCTTTTTCATATTTCATTAGCTTCCTGGTTACTCACCTAGCCCAAAATGATGTCATACATCCCATGAGTCTTAATGGGCTTCTTTTTTTCCCCTTCATGGGGAGGAAGGGCTTTCTCGGCTAAGTACACCCTCCTGCATGCATGCCTGAGCTAAGGGCAGATGAACTCCTGAAAGTAAACACTCATGAATCATCTGCCCTTACTCAAGAAGGCCACAGCTAAAAATGCTAGGGGGAAGGCATTTTTCACAGTGATTTCTTAACAAAATAAAACATGGAAACACGGACAGATGGGCGAGTTTGTTTTGAATATTAAAAATTAATTAAATAGCGTTTTCAGTTGATGGTACGCAGATACAGTTCCTGTTTAACAACTATTTCAATGTTTGTACCAGCTGAAGCAATTACCATAATGCAAGTGCTTAAAGAGAATTTTTTTTTCAGTTTTTGACCAGAACATCTTTTTAAAGTGCACCAATCAACAAATGTCCATCCTTCTTCGGGACACAAACTGCTGTAATTTGTTGTTGAACCTGGATGCACGCAAGTCAACCTCTGGCCATCCCCAACATTGGCACATTTCCGGAACACCCTGGGTGTAGAAACCATTTCCCCAGGCAGATCTGCTGGCGACTGAGATAAACTGCCTTTCAGTTCTCTACTCCTGGGATATGGACTGCCGATAGAATCGGCACAGGTCCCTCTGCCCAGGCTAGTATGTGGTTCACCTCCTTCAGAGCTGAACGACTCCTGGTACCGCCTTGGTGGTTTATATAAGCCACTGCAGTGGCATTGTCGGACTGAACCCGGATAGGACAGTCCTGAAGCTCAGTCGTCCAGGACCATAGGTCTAGACATACTGTCGTAATTCCAGGACATTGATGGGCAGGATCTGTTCTGACCTTGACCATTTCCCCTGAGCTGTGAGCCCTTCTAGGGTCGCACCCCAGCCTGAGAGACTGGCATCTGTAGTCAGTACTGGGAGGAAGGCTCTTCCCTTTAGCAGGTTCTGATCCTGCAACCACCAGTTTAGGCTTAAGCGTGCCCAAGGAGATAAGAACATTGGATAATCCAGGGCTTGTCCTCTCCTGTTCCAAGCCAACAAGATGTCCTACCTTACCGACACTGGTAAAAAAACGGAAGTACTTCCTGTATCGGAGGGGTTATAAAGGGGATCACTTCCTGTCTAAAGACCTTTGGTCTACCAGTGTGTTCACCTGGAGATGAAGTATAACCCAGCAGGTAATGAATATTAGCCTAACTCTGTGTCACATGACGTATGAAAAAGAAAAAACCCTGCTGATCCTGCCAGTTCGCTAAACACATCCCTTGCGCCTTGCCTGTGCTGAACTGAAATCCCAAGCAATGATATTTGACCTGCGCAGGTTATCTTTGTGGACCACACACCACCCCCACCTTATGATTAGAAGAAGGGTCTGTGTTTTGTAGTCCTAATACTTTTTCTGTCCTAGGGTGAAATTGCTGCTTCTTTACAGATACCAAATGAATAAGTATTGTCCCCATGCCAGGAAATTAGTTACTGGCATGATCGCCAAGTTAAAGTAAATAAAAAAAGACTGGAAAAAAAACGAATGCAGCCAACACATCTAAAGACTGATCAGCCACAATGTAGTACAATTTTTGTTCTTAGGTTTAGCTAAAGTCTAACTTCATAAATTGTAATAAAGATAGAATGTTTCCTAACGTTATTCCAATCAATGTGTTAAATAACTTTAAATTGCCAATTAAAAGGCATCCTTTTCTTTCTATGAATAATAAGCTCTGAGCTGCAGCATGTCACCTGCACCCTAGGCAAGATGACATAGCCTCTGGCTGCTGGGTCTATTGTAGGTTTTTAACATCCAAACTGCAAAGGGCCTATACAAAGCTTAGAGGGTCAATAAGAAGCAAACTAAGCTTACGCATTTACAGCTTTTTTTTTTTTTTTTTTGCTTTTTTTTAAGCACGACTGAAGTTTACATTTTTTACCCACTTGCCAGTCTCCTGCTGTAGTTTTTAATTTCTAGTTAATTCATGCTTGGAAAATGCCTTAAAATAAATAATTCTTTGTCTCCCACTGTACAGATGAGTAATGGCCACTCTCCTCATATTATACTGTACATCCTCATGTACACTTGTATTGTTAGTATTGCTAAGGAAGGGCGGGGGGGGGGTAACCAAGGCTGCTGGATTGATCTGTGCAGTGGTCAGCATTGTCAAACTATGGTACCTATTTGGAATGTGCAGTCATCTCTACAAAAATTGCACAACTGCTATAATAGGTCATTGGAAGCAAGTCTATAAAAACCTAAGTTGTTCGTATTCTGTTTATGTGACATAATACATATATTTCTGAAACATCAACACATCTGCACGCTTTGTTAATATAATCTACACTTAATACCTTTTATACATTCCAATAATACAAATGTAAAAGTCTCAGTTCCTAGTGCTATAACTGTGGTTGCAATTAAGAGAATTTTCATAAATGAACATGCATCATCGACTGGAGGAGCCATCACCAGCGTGATCTCCCTAATATAGATCTTAGTCATTATTTGAATGTAGCAGTGGATAACTAGCTGGCCTTTGAGCCAGTGACTATGCTTGTCTGATGTCTGAGGAAATCTCCAGCGTGCCTACACACTGATGAAAGCAAGGCTTCAGAAAGCGCTCGATGCGCCCATGTGTCATAAAAGGTAAATCCCTGAGAAGCAGAGAACATTATTATAAGCAAGGTCAGCGGGCGCCTAGCAGAGGCGTTCAGTCCTAATTAATGTGGAACAATGATTTTGTATTGTTTGTTATATAAGACCATAAAACAGCTGTCTTCCTGAATTATTCACACTGTACCGCTGTAACCATTCAACGGCTTCACACACAATCTTACAATAAAATGCCACTGTGCATTAGGACGACGGACTGGTAAGAAATCACGTCTGTCCAATGTTTGGCTGCAGAAATGGCCACGAGTAGGTTAAAATAATGCATGCTCATTGTTATTACGATTTCATAGACTGAAATCATGTTTTTGCTCCCATTGGCTGCAGAGGAGGTAGAGAGCCACACTGGACACTTCAGTTTTTATTCAACCAGACAAACATCAAATGCTGAAACCAATACACAAACAAAAAAAATACAATTTTTTCTGGTGTAAACGGTCATAAAGCAACCATAGATGTATGCTTTCAGGAAGCAATACGGCTGATTCAGGCATTACTTGCATTCATTCAGTGTTTGTTGTGTACAAATTAAAGCAGACCTTGTGCTACATGTAAGGTAAAATGAACAGATGTAATGCAAAGCCCAGTAAGCTGGTTGTTCAACATTCCTTATGTTTCCTATCTACCAGAGCCCCCAGAAAAGAAAAAAAAAAAAAAAAAACTACCACTTCTAGGTGACCTGACACTCCTACAACTAAGCATACAGTGGCTGAACAACCAGTTACCAGGTTCTAGAGTTAGCCATGTAGGGGAGACTTGACATCACAGAGAAACGTGCGAGAGATGTAGCTCTTGCTGCAGATCAGGGTAATTCACAAGAGTGTGCACAGCATTTTGCATTAGGGTGTGCACCCCAAAGCTCAAACACATATGCGTGTGTGGGCATGTGTATATATACTGATGGTGACAGTAGAGCAGTGGACGGTGCCAGTAGAACAGAGATTGGTGTCAGTTTTTATTTTTTTTTATAATTTTGTAAAATGTTATTTTTTTAAATAATTTTTCTTTTTTTTTTTTTACAATGCTTTTAGGAGCAACATTAGGGAGCTTTGGTGAAATATCAGGGGTCAAAACAGGGGCAATCAGCACCACACACGGGGTGATTAGGGTGTGCCCAGGCACACCCTGTGCGCACACCTATGGTAATTCAAGTACATTGTGGTTTAATAATTTGCTGCTTCCTGTGTCCTGGTATTAACTTAGGGGCCTATGGATAAAAATACAGTGTACTGTGGAGGAAACAGGCACTCGCCATGCTTGGAAGTATCTTTATGGCAAGCTTCTGCCGGAGGCTGCAGCTCTGCAATAGAGCAAAGATAAGAGAAACAGGAGCATGGTATAGATCAGGGATATGCAATTAGCGGACCGCCAGCTGTTGCAAAACTACAGTCCCATCATGCCTCTACCTCTGGGTGTCATGCTCGTGGCTGTCAGAGTCTTGCTATGCCTCATTCTGCAACAGCTAGAGGTCCACTAATTGCATATCCCTGGTATAGATTATGAAGCCTCTGAAGGGAATAGAAAAACAATTGGGAGGGTACCTTCATCCTAATGTAGTCATACAAAGAAACTAGAGACCATCCCTCATGGTCAACAGGTGAGCAAAAGGAAAATGAAATGAAGATAGATAAATATATTCAATGATAATCCTGAATCCTCCTTCTGAAAAAGAGACACAGTCTGCGAAACATGTAGAGGATATCAGATATACCACGGTGATCCTGGTGCCACATACCTTGGAAACTATCAGCTAGGTTGATGCAACATTGGTGCCACACACTTGTTTTTTTGTAAACATTTAACCACTTCACATCCAGGCCATTTCTGACACTTCGCTCCTACATGTCAAAAATCATCATTTCTTTGCTATAAAATTAGATAGAACCCCCAAACATTATATATGTTTTTTTAGCAGAGACCCTAGAGAATACAATGGCAGTCATTGCAACTTTTTATCTTGCATGGTATTTGCGCAGCAATTTTTCAATTGCATTTTTTTTTTTAAAAAAACAGTTTCATGCTTTAAAAAAAAACAAAACAGCAAAGTTAGCCAAATTTTTTTGCATTGTGTGAAAGATGAAGTTACGCCGAGTAAATAGATACCTAACATGTCACGCTTCAAAATTGCACACGCTCGTGGAATGGCGCCAAACTTTGGTACTTAAAAATCCCCATAGGCGACGCTTTAACATTTTTTACTGGTTACATGTTTTGAGTTACAGAGGAGGTCTAGGGCCAAAATTATTGCTCTTGCTCTAACGTTCGCGGCGATACCTCACATGTGTGGTTTGAACACCGTTTTCATATGAGGGCGGGACTTACGTATGCGTTCGCTTCTGCGTGCGAGCTCACGGGGACAGGGGCGCTTTAAAATTTTTTTTTTTTTTTTTTTATTGTTAATTTTACTTAAAAATTTTTATTTTTACACTTTAAACATTTTTTTTTTTTTTTGATCACTTTTATTCCTATTACAAGGAATGTAAACATCCCTTGTAATAGGAATATGACACGATCAGTCCTCTTTACAGTGAGATATGGGGTCAATAAGACCCCACATCTCACCTCTAGGCTGGGAAGCCTAAAATAAAAAAAAAAAATAAAACGATCGCCGCTTCACAGCTGAAGCGGCGCCGTTTTTTTGAATGCAGAGGCCGGGCGTGACGTCATAACATCGCGCCCGGCCTCCGAACGATCATAGAGACTCCGGCGACCATCTGGTCCGCCGGAAATCTCTATGGTGAACATCCGGCGCCGGCGGATCCGCTATCCGACTCACCGATCGCTGAGGTGAGTCGGTAGTAGCACCGGAGGGCGGCGGGAGGGGGGGGGGCGTCCCCTCCCGCAAGAACGATCAAGCGGCGGAACAGCCGCTATGATCGTTCTTATGGTGTACGGAATCGCCGGCTGAAAATGCCGGTATCTGAATGATGTCTGTAGCCTCAGACATCATTCAGATATAAGCCCCGAAAGTCGAGGACGTCATATGACGTCCTCCGGATGTCAAGCGGTTAATTATGTAATACTATGTGATCTATGTTTATCCCTTTTTGTGTGTATACATACCAATTTTTAATCTTTGTATGAATAAAATATGATTGGATTTTTTTAATCAAGTTGTCTGTATATATATTGGTACCATTTTCCTTTTGCTCACTTGGTGACCGTGGGGGATGGTCTATGGTTTCTTTGGATGGCATGGTATAGACAAGCAAAACATTTTTCTTTTGCATTTTTTTAATAATTTTTCCAATTTGCAATACAGTCATTATATATAGCCCAACCATTTTTTTGGAGGAGTTGGGAAGAGTTAAAACCCCTGCAAGTTTTTTTTTGTTTTTTTTTGCGGTCTGCGAACCACTGGGGAAATTTCCCCTCATTTCCTGTAAAAACGACGAACAGGAAGTTAGAGGAAATCTCTCATAAAAGGCAAATTCCCCTATTAGACAGTTGTCCCCAAAACAGGTGTCCCATCAGAAGATTTCCCCTTACCTCTTTTGGGTACAACTCTAAAATTTTGGATTTTCCATTTTCTCTTTTGGTGACATACAGAAGGTGATTCTGCCCAGTGGGGAAACAGACAGCAATCCAAACTGAACACAGGAAGAATTTAACATCCAAAACGAAAAAAATACAATTTCGTCTAGATTACTATTTAAAGTGGTACAATTAAACAAACCTACAGTGGGGACAGAAAGCATTGAGAAACCCTTAAAAAATGTTTCACTCTTTGTTATATTGCAGCCAAAAAATATGAAAGAATGGGAATCCCGTCAGGATAGGAATATAGTAGTACTCACCACATATATTAAAGGGGGTGTGATCAAAAACTATATATGAAAAGGAAAAATAAAAAACTAAATGACCAAGGCACACCAAACAGAGTAAACTACAAAAAAAATTATTAAGCTATGCAAAGCTGAACACAGAAAAAATAGTACACAACTACCACTAAAAGACAGATATAGTGGGAATACCGGTAGGGGATCCCACCAATCTACAAAAAATTTCATATAGGTACAGTGTTGCATGACTAAATGTCATTCAAAATATGAGAGCACTGAAAGCTGAAAATTGGTCTGGTTATTAAGGGGGTTTAAGTGCTCAGTGGTCAAGTGGTTAAGGTACACACAGCACCCCATATTGACAAAAAAACACAGAATTGTTGACATATTTGCAGATTTATTAAAAAAAGAAAAAACTGAAATATCACATGGTCCTAAGTATTCAGACCCTTTGCTGTGACACTCATATATTTAACTCAAGTGCTGTCCATTTCTTCTGATCATCCTTGAGATGGTTCTATGCCTTCATTTGAGTCCAGCTGTGTTTGATTATACTGATTGGACTTGATTAGGAAAGCCACACACCTGTCTATATAAGACCTTACAGCTCACAATGCATGTCAGAGCAAATGAGAATTATTAGGTTAAAGGAACTGCCTGAAGAGCTCAGAGACAGAATTGTGGCAAGGCACAGATCTGGCCAAGGTTACAAAAAAATTTCTGCTGCATTTAAGGTTCCTAAGAGCACAGTGGCCTCCATAATCCTTAAATGGAAGACGTTTGGGATGACCAGAACCCTTCCTAGAGCTGGCCATCCAGCAAAACTGAGCTATCGGGGGAGAAGAGCCTTGGTGAGAGAGGTTAAGAAGAACCCAAAGATCACTGTGGCTGAGCTCCAGAGATGCAGTCGGGAGATCGGAAAAAGTTGTAAAAATTCGACCATCACTGCAGCCCTCCACCAGTCGACTTTATGGCAGAGTGGCCCGACAGAAGCCTCTCCTCAGTGCAAGACACATGAAAGCCCACATGGAGTTTGCTAAAAAAAACACCTGAAGGACACCAAGATGGTGAGAAATAAGATTCTTTGGTCTGATGAGACCAAGATTGAACTTTTTGGCCTTAATTCTAAGCGGTATGTGTGGAGAAAACCAGGCACTGCTCATCACCTGTCCAATACAGTCCCAACAGTGAAGCATGGTGGTGGCAGCATCATGCTGTGGGGGTGTTTTTCAGCTGCAGGAACAGGACAACTGGTTGCAATCGAGGGAAAGATGAATGCAGTCAAGTACAGGGATATCCTGGACGAAAACCTTCTCCAGAGTGCTCAGGACCTCAGACTGAGCCGAAGGTTTACCTTCCAACAAGACAATGACCCTAAGCACACAGCTAAAATAACAAAGGAGTGGCTTCACAACAACTCTGTGACTGTTGTTGAATGGCCCAGCCAGAACCCTGACTTAAACTCAAACTGAGCATCTCTGGAGAGATCTAAAAATGGCTGTCCAACATTTACCATCCAACCTGACAGAACTGGAAAGGATCTGCAAGGAGGAATGGCAGAGGATCCCCAAATCCAGGTGTAAAAAACTTGTTGCATCTTTCCCAAAAATACTCATGGCTGTATTAGATCAAAAGGTTGCTTCTACTAAATACTGGAGCTAAGGGTCTGAATACTTAGGACCATGTGATATTTCAGTTTTTCCTTCTTTAATAAATCTGCAAAAAATGTCAACAATTCTGTGTTTTTCTGTCAATATGGGGTGCTGTGTGTACATTAATGAGGAAAAAAAAAATGAACTTAATTGATTTTAGCAAATGGCTGCAATATAACATAGTGAAAAATTTAAGGGGGTCTGAATACTTTCCTCCCCACTGTATACATCTACTTTACCAAATATGTAATGATCAAATTACATTTTTATTAGCTAGATTATGTAAAAATTATGACTTAAACAATGGCCATGGTCATCACTACCAAATGTTTAATCTTCAAGATTCATGAAAAGAGTATCTGTAAATGCACCCTACAGCACCATACAATAAGTTTTAACCTGTGCACTCTCAAACCCCAAGCAAAACTATAAAGAACTGCATTCTGAGGTTATCAATGCAGGGAAAAAAAATATTTAAATGTCGAAATCTGCATTATAATTATGCACGTTTACTATAATTGTACTTACGGTTGAAAAGGTATAAAATGCTGTTTGTCCTCGTCATCGAGTTTTCCAGTAATTATGTCAGTCACATCCATTACTGGAAGAAGAAACATAGAATTAATACAGTAGTCCGGGTAGCCAAGTGTGTTAATGGATGGAATATTTTAATGGAGTGCATAGATGGAATAAACATTCGATTTCAAATTCATCAAATAAGTACGTTTATTCTGCATCTGTCATTGGATGCTTCACTTTCCTTTCTATAAAAAGGGAATAAGCTGTTTATTTTATTATTTTTTTTTTAAATATCACTGTCTTACCTCAAAGCCACTAATCAGACATTTGCCTTACAATAAAGAAGAACTCTAGTCAACAGAAGAACTTTTATTTTTATAAACTAGATGTTAGATTCTAGATCTGAACCTATTAATATCATCCCAGTATAGGTAGAAAAGGTTCCAACTAAGCTGAATTACTGATATTTCAAACAAGACATTCCATTATTTTGAGGTAACTGCATCCCAAAAGTAATTTTATAGTAGCTTCTAGAATTTATTAGATGCATGTAAAAGAAATAATTTTGATGTAAATAATATCTTATAGATGTGAGTTAATGCTTTGCACAAACTTTGCAATCATATATGTACACATGGGCAGACATCTATGCTCATTGCATACGTACACAATTGTGCTTTACTGCTTCTTTTTACAATGCAAATCTATAGGGCCTGCAGTGAACTGCGGTGTTCTCTATACTGGGGCCTGACTTCTATAAGCCATTCATAAAATGCAGGCTGCAGTGTGGTGCCTACAGTGTCCAACAGAATTCGCACTGCGAATTCTGAAAAAAAAAAAAAAAAAAACACCACACACACACATATAATAAGGGACCATAATTTTTTTGTAGAATATGTAAGATGTTACGCCAAGTACATAGATACTCAACATGTCATGCTTTAAAACTGCGCACGCTTTTGGAATGGTGACAAACTACGGCACCTAAAAATCTCCATAGACATCGTTTTAAATGCCTTTACAGGTTACCTGTTTAGAGTTACAGAGGAGGTTTAGTGCTAGAATTATCGCTCTTACGTTCGACGCGATAGCTCACGTGTGGTGCGAACACTGTTTACATATGTGTGCGCAACCATTTGTATGTGTCCGCTTCTGCACGCAAGCACAAAGGGATGGGGGCGCTTTAATTTTTTTTCTAATTTATTTTACTTTATGTAAACATCCCTTGTAATAGAAATAAGGATGACAGGTCCTCTTTATGAAGAGATCTGTGGTCAAAAAGACGCCAAATTTCTTCTTTACCTTTAAAAGCAAAAAAACTAAAAAAAAACTAAAAGAAAAAAAAAAAAAGGCCATAGAGGCGATCTAAGGGGATAATTTTTCAGGCAAGCGAGCGGAAATGGTAAGCCTGAGAAACACTGGCGAGTAGTGGAAGGGGGGAGGAAAGTCCCTTCCCGTCGCTTCTGAAAGCATTCCAGTGGCTCATGAGCCGCTCGCAATGCTTTGAAGAGAAAGCCAGCCGCTGGCTGAAAAAAAATAAAACATTACCGGGGTTATGGCTGAAATCTTCAGCCATAATCCCAGTAAACCACTTGCAAACAGAGACAGATATATACATACACATTTTAATATATATATATATATATACACACATATATACATACACACACACAGTTCGGTCCATATATATTTGGACACAGGCACAATTTTAGTTTTTTTGAGGCATGTACCAAGACACATTAAATTCATTATATAATGCAGGGATATGCAATTAGCGGACCTCCAGATGTTGCAGACCTACAAGTCCCATGAGGCCTAGCAAGATTCTGACAGCCACAAGCATGACACCCAGAGGCAGAGGCATGATGGGACTTGTAGTTTTGCAACAGCTGGAGGTCCGCTAATTGCATATCCCTGATATAATGGATATGGGCTGAAGGTGCACACTCAGGTTTAATTTGAGGGTATGTACATCCAAATCGGAGGGAGGGTTTAGGAATTACAGCTCTTAAGAATAGCCACCCCCTCCCCCTTTTTAAGGGACCAAAAGTAATTGGAAAATTGAATCAAAAACTATTTCATGGCCAGGCGAGGGCTACTTCTTCATTATTTCTTCATCAATTACGCAGATAAAGGGTCTGGAGTTGATTGTAAGTGTGGCATTTGCATTTGGAATCTATTGCTGTGAACCTACATCATGCGTTCAAAGGAGCTGTCCATGCAAGTGAAACAGGTAATTCTAAGGCTTCAGAAAATCAACAAATCCATCAGAGAGATAGCTACAACATTAGGAGTGGCCAAATCAACAGTTTGGTACATTCTGAAGAAAGAATAACACACTGGTGAGCTCAGCAACATAAAAAGGCCTGGACATCCACGGAAGACAACAGTGGTTGGCGATTGCAGCATCCTCTCTATGGTAAAGAAAAAAAACCCATTCACAACATCCAGACAAGTGAAGGACAGTCTGCAAGAGGTGGCTGTATCATTGTCAAAGTCTACAATCCAGAGACGACTTCACAAGAGCAAATACAGAGAGTTCACTAAAAATGTGCAAGCCATTCATAAGCCTGAGGAATAGAAAAGCCAGATTAGACTTTGCCAAAAAATATCTAAAAAAGCCAGACCAGTTCTGAAAAAGCATTCCTTGGATGGATTAAACTAAGATTAGACAAGTATAGGAAGAAAAAATTGGGCTTTGGACTTTCTTGGCACAATAAACACTATAGTAGATATGGTTAAAAAATCCAATTTATTAAAGATTATTTAAAATTCTAAAAGGACAGAGACAGAGATAGGTTCATAACCATACATTTACAATTTATACACTCCATAAACAGCTCTGTAGTATACTGGGATATACAAAACATCCAAAGAATACAATGAAGATAAAAGAAACTAAGTAATCAAGATATTACAAGTTTGGTATCACCGCCACTATGGCCCAAACGATAGTACTAAAACAAAATCAGAGTAATATTCATGTATCATGTGTCAGCACTGAGAAGTCCCTCCATACTAAAGGTGAGCCAGGAACGTACACGGCAGGTGCCGGCAGGGGCCAGCACAGAGGCGGGTGGAGACAAACAGGTGCAGGTACTAGCAAAGAGTAGCTGGGTGACAGTCAGGAGGAGTAGAGGGGGAAGTGCCAGGGAGGCAATCCAGGACTGGAGCATCCCAATAAGTACGCTCCATTGAGTGACATTGGTGAAACCAGTCAGGGACCAGCACTGCTGGAGATGAGGGACTCTCCTAGCTGCCAGGGGAAGAACTCCTCCAGTGAGAGTGGGGGGGCAGCAAAGGGAAAGGAAAGACAGATTCTGGTGGTAGGGGACTCAATTCTTAGAAGGACAGAGAGGGCAATCTGTAACCAAGACCTGAAGCGCCGAACAGTATGTTGTCTACCGGGCGCTCGGGTTCGGCACATCACGGATCTTGTGGACAGATTACTGGGAGGGGCTGGGGAAGACCCGGCTGTCATGGTGCACGTTGGCACCAATGACAAAGTCAGAGGCAGATGGAGTGTCCTAAAGAACGATTTTAGGGACTTAGGTGCTAAATTGAGGAAAAGGACCTCCAAGGTAGTGTTCTCAGGAATACTACCGGTACATCGAGCCACACCAGAAAGGCAGAGGGAGATTAGGGAAGTAAACAAGTGGCTGAAGAGCTGGTGTAGTAAGGAGGGGTTTGGGTTCCTGGAGGACTGGGCCGACTTCTCAGTTGCTAACCGGTACTATAGAAGGGACAGACTGCACCTAAATGAGGAGGGTGCAGATCTGCTGGGAATGAAGATGGCCAAAAAGTTAGAGGGGTTTTTAAACTAGGCGATGGGGGGGGGTCCAGAGACAGTGATAGCCAGCGCGGAAGATATTCCAGAGGGTAGAATTGGGGGCATTAGTGGTAGGTTAACCAAAGCACAAAAACACATGGTGAGTATAGTTACAAGTCCTAGTTGCAATCTTGAAACACCCAATACGAGGACAATATGCGACCGGTCTAAACTATGTGGCATGTTCACCAATGCCAGGAGCATGGCGGACAAGATGGGTGAACTAGAGATACTGTTGTAGAAGGAGGATTTGGATTTTGTGGGAATTTCAGAGACCTGGTTCAAAAGCTCTCATGATTGGCTGGCAAACATTCAAGGGTATACCCTATACTGCAAGGATAGAGAGGCTAAAAAAGGGGGAGGGGTATGCCTATATATCAAGAATAATGTACAAGCGAATGTGAGAGATGACATCACTGAGGGAGCTAGAGAGGAGGTGGAATCCTTATGGGTAGAGCTCCAAAGGGATGAAGCTAAGGGGAAAATAATACTGGGAGTATGCTATAGGCCCCCTAACCTGAGGGAGGAAGTGGAGATGGATCTCCTATCACAAATTGGATTAGCAGCAAGGATGGGAAGTGTTATCATAATGGGGGATTTTAATTATCCAGACATAGACTGAGCGGAGGGAACCGCGCATTCATTTAAGGCTCGCCAGTTCCTTAATGTCTTGCAGGACAATTTTATAGGTAAGATGGTAGACGCACCAACTAGAAATAAAACATTACTGGATCTACTGATTACCAACAATACAGACCTGATCACAGATGTGGAAATACGGGGCAATTTAGGTAACAGCGATCACAGGTCAATTAGTTTCAGTATAAATCACACAAATAGGAAACATGAAGGGAACACAAAGACACTGAATTTCAAGTCAACTTCCCTAAACTACAAACCTTGCTAAAAGGCATAAATTGGGATAAAATATTAGGAACAAAGAATACGGAGGAGAGATGGGTTTGCTTTAAGAGCATATTAAATAAGGGCATTAGCCAATGTATCCCATTGGGTAATAAATTTAAAAGAGCGAACAAAAATCCTGGATGGCTTAACTCCAATGTAAAAATGCATATACAAGCAAAGGAGAAGGCCTTCAAAAAATACAAGGTTGAGGGATCATCCTCAGCATTCAGACTTTATAAAGAATGCAATAAGAAATGTAAGGGTGCAATTAGGACGGCTAAGATAGAACATGAAAGACACATAGCGGAGGAGAGCAAAAAAAATCCCAAGAAATTCTTTAAGTATGTAAACAGTAAAAAAAGGGAGGACAGACCATATTGGCCCCATAAAGAATGAGGAAGGACATCTGGTTGCAAAGGATGGGGAGATGGCAAAGGTATTGAATTTATTCTTCTCCTCAGTCTTCACGAGTGAATCGGGGGGATTCAGTAACCAAAACTGCAGTGTTTATCCTCATGACACAACACAGGAAGCACCTCCATGGTTAACAGAGGACGGAATTAAAATTAGACTTGAGAAACTTAACATTAATAAATCACCGGGACCAGATGGCTTGCATCCGAGGGTACTTAGGGAACTCAGTCAGGTGATTGCCAGACCGTTGTTCCTAATTTTTACAGACAGTCTATTGACTGGAATGGTACCAGCTGATTGGAGAAAAGCCAATGTAGCACCAATATTTAAAAAGGGCCCAAAAAACATCCCTGGGAATTACAGACCAGTTAGCCTAACATCAATAGTATGTAAACTAACATGATAAATGGGGAGTACTCAGAATGGTCAGGGGTGGGTAGTGAGGTTCCCCAGGGTTCTGTGCTGGGACCAATCCTATTTAATTTGTTTATAAACGACCTGGAGGATGGGATAAACAGTTCAATCTCTGTATTTGCAGACGATACTATGCTAAGCAGGGCAATAACTTCTCCGCAGGATGTGGAAACCTTGCAAAAAGACCTGAACAAATTAATGGGGTGGGCGACTACATGGCAGATGAGGTTCAATGTAGAAAAATGTAAAATAATGCATTTGGGTGGCAAAAATATAAATGCAATCTGTACACTGGGGGGAGAACCTCTGGGGGAATCTAGGATGGAAAAGGACCTGGGGGTCCTAGTAGATGATAGGCTCAGCAACGGCATGCAATGCCAAGCTCCTGCTAATAAAGCAAACAGAATATTGGCATGCATTAAAAGGGGGAACAACTCCAGAGATAAAACGATAATTCTCCCGCTCTACAAGACTCTGGTCCGGCCGCACCTGGAGTATGCTGTCCAGTCCTCAGGAGGGATGTACTGGAAATGGAACGAGTACAAAGAAGGGCAACAAAGCTAATAAAGGGTCTGGAGGATCTTAGTTATGAGGAAAGGTTGCGAGCGCTGAACTTATTCTCTCTGGAGAAGAGACGCTTGAGAGGGGATATGATTTCAATTTACAAATACTGTACTGGTGACCCCACAATAAGGATAAAACTTTTTCGCAGAAGAGAGTTTAATAAGACTCGTGGCCACTCATTACAATTAGAAGAAAAGCGGTTTAACCTTAAACTACGTAGAGGGTTCTTTACTGTAAGAGCGGCAAGGATGTGGAATTCCCTTCCACAGGCGGTGGTCTCAGCGGGGAGCATTGATAGCTTCAAGAAACTATTAGATAATCACCTGAATGACCGCAACATACAGGGATATGTAATGTAATACTGACACATAATCACACACATAGGTTGGACTTGATGGACTTGTGTCTTTTTTTCAACCTCAGCTACTATGTAACTATGTATCTTTTTTTTTTTTTTTCCTTTCCATTCCCCTCTTCTCTCTTGCTTTATTCTTTCAATATTTTCTTTATATTCTTCTGCAACTTCTCCCCCCTTTTGCCAGTCACAATCCCTGTGATTTGAATAGACTAAATTAGGCATACATGCTATGTACCAATATCACTATCATGCTACACACGCCCCCATGATATATGAATATTACTCTGATTTTGTTTTAGTACTATCGTTTGGGCCATAGTGGCGGTGATACCAAACTTGTAATATCTTGATTACTTAGTTTCTTTTATCTTCATTGTATTCATTGGATGTTTTGTATATTCCAGTAATATGTTCTGTGCTCCTGAAGAAGCGCTTCAGTGTGCAACATGTTGAGCGATTTCTTACCATCGATTATTATCTCTGCATAGCTCTTCCTTAATTTCTATGTAATCGTATGTATATTGGTAACCCCATTTATTGCATAATTGATTTGTATACTACAGAGCTGTGTATGGAGTGTATAAATTGTAAATGTATGGTTATGAACCTCTCTATCCTTTTAGAATTTTAAATAATCTTTAATAAATTGATTTTTTAACCATATCTACTATAGTGTTTATTGTGCCAAGAAAGTCCAAAGCCCAATTTTTTCTTCCTATATATGTAACATGTAAGGACGTGGCACTGAGTATTATCTACCATCAGTATCCACATTACCACTATGTGTTGATACTCTAATTATTCAATAAGATTAGACAAGAATATAAAACAAAAACAAAGGATTCTACATACCCTATAGAGTTAACTACATAATTTATTGCATCAAAAGCCATACCAAACATTTCTAGCACAAACCCCAAGGCCCCCACATATCCAAACCCCCCTAATGGTATCCCCTCTCCCCCTAAAACAACCCCAAAGTACCGCACCCTGTATGGGACAATGATGCATCACCCCTCGTAAAAGAGACCGAGGGGTGGAGGACACAATGCCCACAGGGGGCTAAGCCCACCCTACCCAATATAAACACCCCCCCTTTTTTAAAGATGGCTCTAAGCCAACCTATCTAGGACCCCCAGAACTTGTTCCTGAAAGGGGGCAGTGATCAACTTTGTAAATACAAAGGGCATATAACACACTACCCCGTAATGGAATGGGGATACACTGGCCAATATATGTCCACACTCTACTAAACCAACAGGGAAATCCGCACTGTCATAGGTCAGTCAGCCATGTGAAAAATGGGGCTGATCAAAAAATGGAATAGACACTCCGATATTCAATCGATGTCAGCTCGCCCGATATCCAACTGATGAACACTGGTAACACAGGTAAGGTTTAACCAAATAGCTGGTCAGTCCCGACTGCTGTTGCCTGAAGCAGGCTGTCCATGTGGAAATATGGAAGGAGGGAAAGCTGAAATGCGGAGATGAATGAAGCAAGGAGTAAGTTCTGTGTAAGGTCAATTATCTGTACACCGCGCTTGAGAGGTTGCCAGTCACAGTGTCAAGTGTGATGATGCATGTCAGCATAAAGGGATTCCCGCAGCGTGCAGATAATTCCGATCTATCACAAATGTAACAAAACTTCTCACAGCTTCAATATGCTCAGTGTACTCTCAGACCTCACAGATCACCAGTCTCCCACAGATGGATGGACGAGCACGCCGTGCAGTATATTCCCAGTTTAAACGGGTCGCCTTAGCTGGGATACTCATGTCTGTGCCGATCAGCTGGTGTGCTCCAGCGTAATCAGAGGCGGTTACTCTCTTGAATCCAAAGAGATGGTCAGATGGAATTTAAGGTCAGGTTAAAGTCCCTGAAGTTCAGGGTGGCTAGGTCAATGAAGGGGGGGTGGGGTGCATGTCCCAGCGTCAATGTCTACATGTTTCGTTCCTATACACCCGAACTTCGTCAGGACTCACCCCCCCCATGCAATAAAATATGCAATTAACTCTATAGGGCGTGTAGAATCCTGTTTTTTGCTTTATATCCTTGTCTATTATATTTTGATTACACCCCCCCCCCCCCATTCATATAGGGCGAGTACTACATACAGGTATTAGGTGGGATTCCCATTTTTTCTGATTTGTGAAACTAAGATTAATCTGTACCAGAATGACGTGAAGAAAAAAAAAAAAAAGTGTGGCGAAGGCTTGGAACAGTTCATGATCCAAAGCACACATCATCTGTAAAACATGGTGGAGGCAGTGTGATGGTATGGGCATGCATGGCTTCCAGTGGCACTGGGTCATTGGTGTTTATTGATGATGTCACAGAAGACAGAAGCAGCTGGATGAATTCTGCAGTGTTTAGAGATATACTGTCAGCCCAGATTCAGCCAAATGCAGCAAAGTTGATTGGACAACGCTTCACAGTACAGACAATGATCCAAAACACACAGCAAAAGCAACCCAAAAGCTTTTGAAGGAAAAGGAGTGGCATATTCTACAATGGCCAAGTCAATCACATGATCTCAACCCAATTGAGCATGCATTTCACTTGCTAAAGGCAAAACTAAAGGCATAAAGACCCACAAAGAACAACTGAAGACAGCTGCAGTTAGAGTCTGGCAAAGCATCAGAAAGGAGGAAACACAGTCTTTGGTAATATCCATGGGTTCCAGACTTCAGGAAGTCATTTCTTTTTAGGATTATATTCATTTGTCCAATTACAATGAGGCCCTGAAAATGGGGAGACTGAATAAAAATGGTCGCAGTTCCTAAAACGTGTACTTGGTATTTAAGTTCAACCCCTTGAATTAAAGCTGAAAGTCTGCACTTCAAATTCATTTGGATTGTTTCATTTTCATTTTATTCTGGTGGCATACAGAGCCAAAAGTATGAAAGTCATGCCTGTGTCCAAATATATATGGATTTAACTGTATATATATTGTGGTCGGCAAGTGGTTAATGCTGCAGGGAGAACTCTGGTATTGAAGAACTCTCCCAGCGTTTATTCAAATTGCACTCCAGTTTCTACGGTACTCTTGCTGAGTCCTACAAATGTTTCCAACATTTTTATATCAGTAGAGCAGCAGAAAGGATATCCCATTGCCTTACAGTGTTAATTTTGACGTCAAATTTGGATTTTGTTTTAGTCAGTCTTTTTGACTAAAATGCCATTTTAGTTTTAGTGGTATTCAAGTCATCTGAAAATGAAAATAAAAATATGTGCTAATTGACAATGCATTATACTTTCCCTTTAAGATCACTGGGCGTTAATGTTGGTAACTTTGTCTCTGTGTCCACCCCTACCATTGATTCAATATGACTCGCATGTGGAACACAAAATGGAAAAGGCTCTATGGGAGCCGTGAGTTTTTTGATCCTGGGCCAGAGCTACGCGAGTCATTTGTAACATGCCGAGTAGGTAGTATGTCTGCAAACACAAGTCCTAATTGTTTTTACTTCTTTCACATAAGACTATTAACAGCTGTAAACTATGTACTTTGTATATTGTATAATTCTTCTACACAGGCCAACTTGGCTGCTCATTTAAACAGCACTTGAAACATTAATATAAAAATCTATTACACTCAAAAAAAAAAAGGAGAAAAATAAGAGGCCTTAGGGTTTTTTTGTATACACATCATTGCAGTGTGCCTTAATCATTTCAATAGCAAGTAAATAGAGTGCGCCACAGCTTTACCTTTTCATTACTAATGAAACAAACATGCAAATTTAATTAACCTATAATCACAGATAATTCACAGTTTCTTTAGCAAAATTGCTGTCACATGTCTGAACACAGGAGAAGAGAGGTGGAGGTCTCAAAGTGAAAATTATACTTGACGTCAAACAGTACTCTTTATTTAATACATCCACAGCAAAATATTTTCTGTACAAAACAGATTTTTTTTATACACACCGCCAAGTATAACAGTAGAAATCCCTTTTGTTTTCAGAGATTTTTGTAAAACATAATGGGAGAAAAGAACGAACTGGTCATGTTCTTTAACATAAAAAAGGGGAGTGGTCCTGTACCGTACTCCAAGGTATGGAATTTACTGGTCAGCCCAAATCATCAGTATAAAGTCACAGACCATGGGACATCCCTGAGCAAAAAATAAATTGGTGGGCAAAAACATAGAAAACAGGCCCACAAAAATAACAGTCAATAGACCCAAAACTTTCAGATGACAGCTTAAAACACCTTGCAGCCAAAGCTCACATCAGCAGCAGCCTAAAAAGCAATCTGGTAAAAAAAAAAATAAACAAGCAGACCAGTTGGCGGACTTGCAAACCTGCAAAACTGATACTCATTACTGACATATCCAGTGTAATGGGCCCTGATAGGGAAAAGAAGAACCTGTTCCTTGAGGGTATAAGCCCTGGAAATTAGCAGCCTGGTACCTTCAGGGATGACAAAAAGGGAAGAAAGATGTTGCAGCTTGGTAAACCCTAACCCAGTGATGGCCAACCTTGGCACCTCAGATGTTTTGGAACTACATTTCCCATGATGCTCATGCACTCTGCCGTGTAGTTGAGCATCATGGGAAATGTAGTTTCAAAACATCTGGGGTGCCAAGGTTCGCCACCACTGCCCTAACCACTCTGATACATCCAGGTAGTGTAGTTAAATCTCGTTGGCATGCTTTGTAGTAGGAAAGATGAGAAGGGAGGACAATATCCTCACTGAGGTGAAGGAAAAAGACAACCCTGGGGAGGAAGGATGGTCTCAATCTCTGGATCATCTTGTCCCCAAGACAAGAAGACAAGACCATAAATGTCTCCTTACACAAAAAAAAAAAAAAAAAAAAAAAAAAGAAGAGAAGATGCCACCTCAGAAACACGCCTGACAGAGGTACCACATAAAACACCACCTTACTCCTGAGATCCCACAATGGGATTCAAATGAGTTCAAAGGAAAGTTTTTGAGGTACCAAATATATCAGATTTAGATCCTAGAGAGACATAGGAGCCATAACCAACTCCTTATTTAATGGGCTTGAAAAAAAGAGTGTATGAAGCCAAAGGTTTCTAGAATAGAATGGATAAGAGAAACCTGTCTCTTTAGAGTACTACGGGCCAGATGCTGGTCTAGGTCTTGGGCAATCCTCATACAAAGTACAATTAATTATCATGTGCAAAGACTTTCTAGACTTTGCCAGCTCTTTTGTGCCCATAGTAGCTTGTTTAGGCTGATAAGATTCTGGTGTTGCTAAAGGGAAGTACGCACCCTATCAATAAGTGAGCTCACAGTAGAAAACATATGGCATAAAGCCTTAGCTTCTGCCTCAAAATGCTGGAGGTGAAAATTCCTTTACAGAGCCCTCTTCTGTGTCAACCTCATCTTCCTCCAAGAGGTTAGTTCAGGGCCACACTCTTGAATAGATTTAAGTGGTGGAGAGGCAGAAGAGTGCTTTCAGATCCTGGGCAGTTTTTAGACAGTTTCAGTGAAATCTGTCTTTAGTCAAATTAGCCTGTGCTGTGTCACGAAGCATGAGCTAGAAAGAGAGCGGTGTCTAGGACCTTGCTCAAGAGCAGGGGAAAAGCCATCACCCTGTTTAAATGATTTTCCTCAGTGCTGCCTATATAGCACGAGGGGTACTGGGCCCTTTTTTTAGTTCACAGCTCTTCTGCACCTAGTCTCCGCCATTGCTCAGTGAGGAGTCTGTGGGGTACTCATAAAATGGTTGTGGAATGAGAGGGTATTGGTATGTCTGGGAAAGGATCCCATGATACCCCCAAGACCAGCAGACGTGCATGCACAACAGATTACCAGCATATATGGCTCTAATGGGTTCCTCAATTCAATTACACTGAATTTTTAATCTTTATGCCGTTTATATAGAGGATATAACATAGTTATGGTTCTTTGTTTGTTTTAACTTTGTTTTCTTTTGCTTTTTTATAAAATAAAAAAGAGAAATGTGTCACCTGCCACACCAAAGGGTCTCCTTAGACCGGATGTAAGTTTTCTCGTACTATTGTCCCGTAATTCCATGCGCCCGACTCTTACAATTTGGCATACAAAACTTATCTTTTCTCTATTCAGGTCTTTACTGCCGAGATCCTGTAAATAAAGTTAGGCTAAGTAAATAATAATAATAATAATAATGCACACTAACATTTATCGCAGTGCAAGACATCTTTTACATGCATGCATCCTCATTATTCCTTTCCCCAATTTCTTATTGCAGAGATGTAAAATCATGGGTATGTAACCCAAAATTCAATACCTTACCATCGCCTATAATGCAACTAGTATTTTTCAAGAAACCCGCCAAAATGCATATTGCACAGTAACAGCACACATCATATGCACTGTCACTGTGCAAGGAGCAATACAGTGGACTGCTGCAGCTCATTGTATCACTTCCTCCATCTTCCCCACAATCTGGCAGGACTTGGTCCCAAAGTCAAAGAAGGTGAGCCCTTAATAATAACATGAAACTCGAATCATCGGCCACACCATAAGGTTTTTTTTTTGCCAACTATAGTATCAACTGGCATTTTGTGGTGCCTTCTCTTAGACAAGGCAGCTGCAAAAAAGGAGTGCAACATGAGCAGCACAGGCATTCTTTGTGAAAACAAAATCATTTTTCCAGAAACAAAAGGAAACTGCTTAAAAGGGAATTTATACTATAAAAGATAACAACTTGATTTTATTATACCCAGAAAAATTTAGATTTCATCTGAAAAACATAACTGCTGTTAAAAATGCCATGGGATTGGTTATTTGCCTTCACTGAATCAGAGCATCACTGTTCAGGCAAATCTGCCATTTGTCCTGCTCTGCCTGAATTTCAATCCCCCCAAGACATTTTGGCAAAGACGACAAGGCTCTGACAGGGGAGTGAGTGCCCACAGGGAAAAAGAATGCATTTAAGTTGATGGAGATTTATGTAATAAAATCAAGTACAGCTTAACAGTATTAGGAATGTTGGTCATATTTAGTCAACACCATGCTAAACATCTTACTATTAAACTAGAAAACAACTATATACAAAAATATTTGCCAGTCACCCACCATCTTGAAAAACTCTTGGTGGCAACAGTGGAAATATTCTCCTGCAGTAAATTCTCTATCAGTAGAGAGGTGCACCATAACAGGCAAAGGTGCACTCACAATGGATTCCCTTCAAATATAGGAAGCCAGCATACGATCCAACTTAGCAGCACCCAGGCAAAACTGACATATAGGTTTGTTATGGAGTTAGCCTTTAATAGGACAAGTAGTAGTATTCAAACACTGCAGAAGTTGTAGAGGTGTTACATGACTGGCCAAAGTTAAGGAAAACCTGCTTAAAATTATTTTCTACAGGATGGAATAGTCATGTCTATCTAGGTCTCTGCAACCACGGGCTGCGATCTCAGAATGATATAAAACTTCCTAATTAATTTTCCACCGCCTCCTCTCTGAAGAGCATCCCGGAACACTTAATGCAATAACTTACTGTGAAAACTGCTCGTAGGTTATGCAGCCGCTCAATATCCTTCGGCAGGCCCGAGCTTGACCAGCGCACCAAATAGTTTTCACTGCAAAAATAGAAATGATAGGCGATTGGAGTAGGAACATTTTCTATTTGAAAAAATAAACATTACAATGAACTGAAAGCCTCGGCTCCTTGACATATCTTACTTCAGGGCAGATCAATTCTTAAATAAATAGTATGAAAAATAAATGTTTTTGTTTAACTTCATTTCTTTTTTTTTTATAAGCAAACATGTAAAAAACAGTCAGAAAAATGCACAAGAGGACCATTTCTATCACTTTCTTAACCATTTAAACAATATAAGAGGACCTGTCATGCAACACTTAAAGTGAATCTATAAGCAAAATTTACATAAATGATGCAATTTGTCAAAAGCATTAACATCACAATTTATGTTTTCCATGTAACATAGTTTTATTAACTGTCGATTCCGTTGGTATATCCGTTTTTTTTCCCCTACTTTCTTTAACAGACCACGTTGTCCAGCAAATGTGGCAGTTACAGCAGGGAAAAAAACATTAACACATGTAAGGGTGCTTACAACAGTCACCTTTTATTCATATAGGATCTAGATTAAACCTTTTAAACCTTTTTAAACTTAAAGTTTTAGCTAGCTCCGGGGAAAGCGCATTTACCACTCGATCTCCATCTGCCTTAGTACCAGAAAGGCCCTGCACCTTACTAAGTACTCCACTTCAAATGTCCAGCTCCCAGAGCTATAATATCCCCATTTTCTGAAGTTTATTCAGTATTTGGACTCTCTAACTTTATTCTAATCAGTCTTGCTGGCTTACAGGGAACAGACTACCAGTCGTATTTGGGCAACTTGCCCCCTTACCTATCCTCAATTCCTCTACGGATACCATGAGTCAGTTGCTCACTGACTCTGTAATAAGGGACCTAATTTTCACCATCTCACCTGTCCCGAACAACTATTGCTATGCTATTCTGTTGAATCTTACTATGCCCACATTGTCCAGATGTCCCAGTAAACACTACTTTATTTGAATGTCTTTATTGCCATGCCCTCATGGTGTATACCATTGTCCTTTTGTGTCTCTTCAGCTTATCTTTGCTTAATAGGCTGAATAGAGTTGCTGGTCATCTCTCTCCTGGGTGATTAAGAAGCAGTTTCCCCACCAGACCTGTGTCCAGCCATGTTTTGACCCTTCTTTCTTCAGCGCACTGGGAGCCACAGGGTCTTTTATATTCTTGTTGTTGATCCTTTTTTAAGCCAGGTAATTCTGGGAGCAGAGAATGCTGTCTGTTTTACACTACAGTTGCTATTTTAACTTGTTAATGTTTACTTGGCCTTAATGTTACCATGGGAAAACTGTTCACTAGCCCGATACTGATGCTCTTATAAACGTTAATTACATGCACCCGTTGCTCCTGGGGGGTCACTGCTCCTCAGATGCCAGTCCGCAACCCCTTGTGGTTGTTGCTCACAGATTAGCCTCCAAGTACATAGAGCAACTTACTGCAAATGTACCCAGAGTTACATAATCGGTTTATGTGAAATCTCCATTAACAGTTGTAAATAATATTGCAAGAAGAAATATGTTTCAGTTAGAAGGAAATATATTTAAAATATTGAGTGTTGTGTTGGTGTTACGTTATTAGTTCAACTTCAAAGGTTGGCCTTTTGTTTTCCCTGATAACATCTCACCTGGGTAGTAAACAGCCTTCTTTGATACATCCAATCAGGCTGTGCCCAATACACATTTACTAGGTATAGTGACCAATTAAGGAGAATTATATTAGCCACAGTACAGAAAGGAGGGGAATATAATGCTTTGTGACCAAGTTTAGTCCCTCTTTGGTGTGGGGACAGAGCAGTCACCATGGGCCGACCTGAAGTTAACAGATAATCTAACGCTATACTTGCATCTTATATTGTATTGTAAATATGGTTGTTGTGGGCAATTTGTAAATATCATGTAAGCCAGGGGGACCTACACTGTACATTGTGTTGTAAATACAGTCTGGTGTGTAATTTGTATATTATGTAACCCTATCAATAAATGTGTATTGCAGATGGAACTACCTCTTTTGTGTAAGATCTCTCAGATCTAGATATGTATATGTCCATACTACTACAATGATTGAGGCGTATGCACATAAATCACAGAAACTAGGCAACATCGGCATACACCTGTTTCTATACAGTTTTGAGTATAATTAAACCATGCATTTCTCCTTCTTAATCCTATATTCATTCAGCTGGAATCCTTTCCTACATACTCATTCCCCTCTTTTCCTATCTGGAGCACTGTAAAATTGACTTGCACCGCCCAGCCCCGACTGGGACCCAAAATCCAGATATGGCTACCAAATTCTCCATTTTACATTGCAGCGCTATGTTTTGCAACCCTTAACATTAAGGGTCCAAGCAAACCACTGCGTTCCGCCATTTAGGCTCCTTGGAAGCAGATATAGTCTGCCTCCAGAAGACCCACTTCTCTCACTCCACCCGGCTACCTTATAAGAGGGATTGAAGAGAGCACACCACTCCCTTGATTATTGGTCTAATTCTGAGACCAAATGTCATTATTGTAATCTTTTAAACTGATGAACTTTTGTAATAAATTTAACTATATTTACTATTTTGTTGTTGTGCTTACCTCTGACAGCTCTATACACATCCTTTAAAATCCCACCATCTTATGAGGGAGTGGTGTGCTCTCTTCAATCTTTTATATTCATCAGGGATGTGGATGTGTTAGACTGTCTCTGGAAATTGTCTAACATACAGTGTATGTGTGTATATATATTATATACACACTGTATGTTAGACATATATATATATATATATATACACACATATATATATATATATATATCTATATATATATTGTGACAGCAGGCAGGTAAAATCACCTGGTTGCATCCAGGATGGAAAATATGTATGCCCTAGATTCAGGCTTTATGCTGACTTATACCACTAGGGGGAGTACTGGGAGTCCTGCAGGGGAAGAGGTAATGAGCCCAGCTGAAGTAAGTGGGCTCATTAAGACCTATAGAAAACATCCCAGCATGCTTAGGGAGATGCTCCATCCTGGAACCAGTTCTGTGATTGTGTAGACTGGGGAGTGTGGTATCTGAGCTTTGCGGTGAGTTAACGCCTGTGTGGCAAAACTTCTCAAAGAGAGATAGGGTCTGGGGCAGCACAAGGCTGCACCCAGTTGTTAGTTAGGGACACTACGTGTGTAGTAAGCGGTCAAGCTGACCAGGATTTCTTTTCATGTTTCTTTTGTTTTTCTGTTATTTTTTCAATGCATCTAGTCTGAATAAACCGCACCTTTGTTTTTGTTTCACCTACCAAGCTGTCTGCTGTGCCTGATTTTGTGTGGTGAACCCATCCAGGGGGTCACACACACCCGCTGCCGAGCTAACCCCTCACAGTTGGTGGAGAATGCGGGCAGTTTTTTTTTTTTTTTTTTTAAGGCCAGCATGGAGGAGATACTGAGACAGCTGGCTCTAGCAAATGCAAATCAGCAGCGGACAAATGCAACTTTGCAGCAGAGTCTGGAAGCTCAGCAGAAAGCTCAACTGCAGAGTCTGGACGCTCAGCAACAAGCCCAGCAGCAATCTGAGGCCCGCTTCATAGAGCTATTACAAAAGCAAGAGCAGAGACTCCAACAACAAATCGAGACATTAATGCAGCAACGGCCGCAGACCAGTGAGGCAAGTGGTTCCACTAATACTGCATCCTTTGGTGTGAGCCGTTTACTGACAAAAATGACTGGAGAGGATGATCCGGAGGTGTTTTTGACCACATTTGAAAGGACTGCTGAAAGGGAAAAGTGGCCTAAGGAGCAGTGGGCTGGACTTGTGGCCCCTCTGTTAACAGGGGAATCGCAGAAAGCCTATTATGACCTAGAGCCGGACCAAGCAAAAGACTATGTGGTGCTAAAAACAGAAATATTGGCACGGCTGGGTGTCACCCTGGCCGTCCGGGCTCAGCGTGTACATAACTGGACTTTCCGGCTTGGAAAACCCCCCAGGTCTCAAATGTATGATCTCATTCACCTGAGCAGGAGGTGGCTGCAGCCAGAGACTTTGACCGCACCAAACATTGTGGAACGTGTTGTTATGGATCGTTTTCTGAGAGCTCTTCCTACTTCCATCCAAAAGTGGGTAAGCCATGGAGACCCAGAAACTGCAGATAAGCTTGTGGATCTGGTTGAGAGGTACTTGGCTACAGAGAACCTGACCACCTCTTCCAGGGACTCACGGACTTTCCACCCTAAGACCAGACCATCCCCAGTGGCGGGTAAGATGACTCCAAGGGGTGAGGGTGGAGAGAGTGAGAAGGTGGGGGTTCAACCTAATGTCTGGCGGGAGCAGCCCGGGAAGCCCAGGCCGCAAGAGGCAGCGAAAAAGATTATTTGCTACCGCTGCCGGCAAGAGGGACATATTTCAGCTAATTGCCCAGTTGTGGATGAACCTATGCAATGTGACTTTATAAGGGACAGACGTCAGTCGATGTTTGCGACAGTCGCTTGTACTGCCATTCGGGGACCTGAGAAACATTTATGTAAAATGTGTATTAATGGTAGAAATGTGGATGTGTTGCTGGATTCAGGTAGCCTGGTGACATTGATAAAGGCTGAATTAGTTACTACAGTGGTCTCTGGGAATAACAAGGTGGCTGTTATTTGTGTGCATGGGGACACCCGAGAGTATCCTGTAACTTCAGTGTTTTTTGAGACCCACAAAGGTAACCTCTCTCATCAGGTGGGGTTAGTGTCTCACTTACCACATGATGCCATTGTGGGAAGGGATTTTCCAATGTTCTGGGAACTCTGGGATTGTCCTGAGCCCCCCACTGGTGCCCCTATAGACCAGAAAGATGATGACCAGAATTCCTCTGAGAGTGGTGAGGACTCTCCAGAATTTCCCTTGTCGGTATTGGCAGGGGAAACTCGAGAAAATGGGGAGGAGCCAACATCCTCAGATGAAAACATGCCGTCTGTGGAATTTTCAGATCTTGAGGTTCACAGGGAAAATTTTGCCACAGAACAGTTAAAAGACCCCACCCTAATAAAGGCACGGGAGAATGTGGTGAAAATAGATGGCGAGTTAGTGAACCCAGAAAAAACTTGCACTTACCCGTACTTCACTGTGGAAAGGGACCTACTGTATCGAGTGGCTCAAAGGGCAGAAGAAACCGTTGAGCAACTTGTGGTGCCCAAACCTTACCGGAAGTTGGTGTTGGAATTGGCCCATGGGCACATTCTTGGAGGTCATCTGGGGACAGAGAAAACCAGAGAGAGAGTATTGCAGAGATTCTATTGGCCTGGGGTCATGAAGGAAACAGAAAATTATTGTTCCTCCTGCCCTGTGTGTCAGAAATCGGCACCTATGCCACATTTCCGTAACCCGCTGGTACCTCTTCCTATCATTGAGATCCCCTTTGAGAGGATCGCAATGGATTTGGTAGGTCCGATAATGAAGTCCGCTAGGGGGCATCAGTACATTTTGGTTATAATGGACTATGCCACCCGTTATCCGGAAGCGATTCCTCTTCGAAATACCTCGGCCAAAACCATAGCCAAAGAACTATCACTTGTTTTTAGCCGTGTGGGTATTTGTAAGGAACTGCTTACGGACCAAGGTACACCTTTTATGTCCCGAGTTATGAAAGAACTATGCAAGTTGTTCAAAGTGACACAATTACGTACGTCTGTGTATCACCCCCAAACAGATGGGTTGGTTGAAAGATTCAACAAAACCCTAAAACAAATGTTAAAGAAGGTGGTGGATAGAGATGGAAAGAATTGGGACTGTCTAATACCCTATTTGATGTTTGCCATTAGGGAGGTACCCCAATCCTCTACGGGTTTCTCACCCTTCGAGTTACTCTATGGGAGACACCCAAGAGGACTGCTGGATATCGCCAAGGAAACTTGGGAAAATGAGAGTTCTCCCCACAGGAGTGTGATTGAGCATGTCGCCCTGATGCAAGATAGAATTGCACAGGTAATGCCAATCGTAAAGGAACATTTGGCCCAATCGCAGTTAGCACAGCAGAGAGTGTACAACCGTGGGGCCAAGACCCGTACTTTTTCCCCAGGGGATAAGGTATTGGTGCTAGTCCCTACGGTTGAAAGCAAATTCATGGCCAAATGGCAAGGTCCATACGAAGTTCTCGAAAAAGTGAGTGAGGTGAACTATAGGGTTAGACAGCCAGGAAGGCGAAAGCCGGAACAGGTATATCACGTCAATCTGCTGAAAGCCTGGAGGGATAGGGAATCCCTAGTCGCAGAGACTTTGTCACCGGTCCAGTCTGATTGCTTTGTTCCTGAGGTTGGAATCGCAGTCTCCTTATCGAAACCCCAAAAACAGGAGGTTAAAGAGTTTGTACTTCGCAACAAAGAGATTTTCTCTGAGCTACCGGGAGAAACCTCTGGCGTAGAGCATGATATTATTACCCCGCCAGGAGAAAGGGTAAAACTAAAACCTTATAGAATACCAGAAGCCCGACGGGAGGCAATACGTGGGGAGGTTCAAAGGATGCTGGAATTGGGTGTGATAGAGGAGTCCCAGAGTGACTGGTCCAGTCCTATCGTACTAGTGCCCAAACCAGATGGGAGCTGGCGGTTTTGTAACGATTTTCGACAATTGAATAAAGTTACAAAATTTGACACCTACCCCATGCCGCGTATAGATGAGTTGATCGACCGGCTGGGAACAGCCCGATACATGACAACTCTCGATCTCACCAAAGGGTATTGGCAAATTCCCCTGGCCGAGTCGGCCAAGGAGAAAACGGCGTTTGTAACCCCAGATGGGGCGTTCCAATACAAGAGAATGCCGTTTGGGTTACAGAATGCACCTGCAACATTCCAGCGGAAAATGGACAAAATTCTGAGGCCCCATCAGAAGTATGCTGCAGCTTACCTGGATGATGTGATTATCCATAGCACAGATTGGGTCTCACATCTGCCAAAAGTGCAAGCAGTCTTAGACTCCATACGGGAAGCTGGGTTTACAGCCAATCCAAAGAAGTGCACCATTGGACAGGAGGAGGCCAAATATCTGGGGTACACTATTGGGAGGGGAGTGATAAAGCCTCAAGTCAATAAAGTTGAGGCCATACAGAGTTGGCCACGTCCCAACAGCAAGAAACAGGTACGAGCCTTTCTGGGAATCGCTGGCTATTATCGGCGATTCATCCCCCATTTTGCTTCTCAGGCTGTGCCCCTCACCAACCTGACAAAAGGGAAAGAGTCTGTCATGGTCAAATGGTCCCCAGAGGCTGAAGCAGCATTCCAGTCATTAAAAACCGCCTTATGTAGCCAGCCAGTGTTGTACTCCCCAGACTTCTCTAAGGACTTTGTTGTACAAACTGATGCATCAGACGTTGGGTTGGGAGCAGTGTTGTCCCAGGTCTGGAACGGGGAAGAGCACCCAGTCATTTACCTCAGCAGGAAATTGAAGTCCCATGAGGTAAATTACGCCACAATTGAGAAGGAGTGTTTAGCTGTGAAGTGGGCTCTAGATTCCCTTCGGTACTATCTATTAGGTAGGCACTTTGACCTGGTAACTGATCACGCTCCTTTAAAGTGGATGGCTCAAAACAAGGAGACCAATAGAAGGATAAATAGGTGGTTCCTGGCCCTACAGGAATTCAACTTTACAGTAAAGCATCGCCCTGGCGTTAAAATGGGGAATGTGGATGCTTTGTCTCGAGTACATGCGTGCCTGACTGCGTGTGTTCCAACCCCAAGGTTGAAACAAGAGGGGGGGGTATGTGACAGCAGGCAGGTAAAATCACCTGGTTGCATCCAGGATGGAAAATATGTATGCCCTAGATTCAGGCTTTATGCTGACTTATACCACTAGGGGGAGTACTGGGAGTCCTGCAGGGGAAGAGGTAATGAGCCCAGCTGAAGTAAGTGGGCTCATTAAGACCTATAGAAAACATCCCAGCATGCTTAGGGAGATGCTCCATCCTGGAACCAGTTCTGTGATTGTGTAGACTGGGGAGTGTGGTATCTGAGCTTTGCGGTGAGTTAACGCCTGTGTGGCAAAACTTCTCAAAGAGAGATAGGGTCTGGGGCAGCACAAGGCTGCACCCAGTTGTTAGTTAGGGACACTACGTGTGTAGTAAGCGGTCAAGCTGACCAGGATTTCTTTTCATGTTTCTTTTGTTTTTCTGTTATTTTTTCAATGCATCTAGTCTGAATAAACCGCACCTTTGTTTTTGTTTCACCTACCAAGCTGTCTGCTGTGCCTGATTTTGTGTGGTGAACCCATCCAGGGGGTCACACACACCCGCTGCCGAGCTAACCCCTCACAATATATATATATATATATATATATATATATATATATATATATATATATATATATATATATATATATATATATACACACACACACACACACACATACCCGGCTGCCCTAGTCCACATTAACACCAAATATATTTGGCCAATGTCAGGACCAAGCATCAAGCAGTGTTCACAGCCTTTGGTATGGTCACCAAGTTAGATGTAGAAAAGAGCTACTTATTGTTAACGGGACACTTGCAAGATTAAGAAGTAACCATTGTCACCTATTATGCACCCAACCACCAACTCCCCTTCTTCACACATTTATTCCAGCCAAAACACATCAAGTGAGTATACTCATCCTATGCAGAGACAGCAATTTTGCTGTTCAACCAACACTAGATAGGTCCCTTACTCAGACAATAATACCCGATTTGTCAGCCTAATTTCGAGCTTTGCTGACACACCAGTGATTGCCTGACTGTTGGTGTAAAATGAATCCAACGACCAAAAATGACACATTCCATTTCTCGCCATATAATACCTTTTCTTGAATAGATCACTTTTTTAGGTCACATACCCTTCCTACCCTTTCAAGCTTCAATTACAGTAGTTGTCCCTCAGTCAGATCATAGTGCAGTCACCCATAGGATGGCCATACATCATACAATTTTCTTGTTTAATTTCCTTTAAACTTACCTTCAACTATGTAGTGCAAGGGCCTGCCTGATTGCATACAAATGGAAAGTGTTAAGGTTTGACCTCATATTATATGGTTTTAGTAAATCTAAAGGAAATTTGTACAAGAAAATTGTATAGCGTATGGCCAGTCTTATTCTTACCTCACTTTGGTCAGCCCCAACGGATCGCACCTGGACTTTTAATGATTCTCTGCTGCCAGTAGAATTCTCAAGAGCCTACATTTGTTATTCCATCCTAGAATATCTTAAAAACAACCGCAGTGACACAATCTACCTTGTGACACTGTAGGAAGTCTACCTGGTGGTGATTAGGGATGACTGCATTAAGCTGGCTACATCACATAAACATGACGGAGTAATTCACTTCCAACAACTGGAAGACTACTTCCAACCGAAGGCCTTAAAAAGATCCCCCCCTCTGGCCTTGATATCAATCACTCCAAGTCCCAAATATTAAATGTTTCTCTGACATAAAAACAATTCAGTATGCTACAGATCTTTTTTCTTTACCACTAAGAATACAAGCGCCTCTCATATTTCAAAATCTATCTCGGCCCCTTTTTTTCACTCGCTCTATGCAACTAATTATCTGCCTTTTCTTAATAAACCCAAAATACTGTTTGGATTACCCACTCTCTTGACTTGGCTGCATATGGACAATTAAGATAACATATTTGCCAAAAATCGTGTATCTGTTTTGTGTGTTACCCATTAGGATCCCGACTTCAATTCTCCAATAACAGCTTTTAAAATTAATCTGGCACTGCCATAGACCGAAAATGGCTAAATCCACTACCAAAGCAGGCCTCAGGGTGCTCTGGGGGTCCTACATTTGCAGAACGACTATCATTGTCGCAAATAGCATGCCAAGTGTGAAATACCCATTTGGGTATCCCTTGAAACAGTGGACTGTGCACTTATACCAAATGTGCCCTTATACCAAATCAATAACCTGTTATGGCTACTGCCACATAATAGATCCTAGTAGAACCTAATAGAATGCAGCCATTATGCAATCCATCTACCGTATATAGGATTACTTTAAATACTCTGGAGCTCTCCAGTCCCCCATATACCTTTAATGTCCTGTCTCTGCAATCCTGCCTTTCCGCCAGGATGGGAATACTCATGCGCTTTTCAGCACTGGATAGACCGAAAGCTCACTGACATGTGTTACCACTTAACATCTCATGGCCCTGAGAAATTTCGTACTTTGCAAATAAAGGATAAAATTGCCTAAAACCTTCATTTTTTGCTACCAAGTCAAACACCTCATACAGTCAATGATCCCTCCCCCCTATTAAAGGATCAGCACTCTCCAGGCTTGATCTCTTTGCAATACTTATCACAGGCTCCTCGTCACCCCATCAAGAATATATGAAGAAACAGAAATCAGATCTCAGCATTACTCAAACCACAGCAATGGCAGCAAATCAGGGAAAACACCAAATCATATTCCCAGAAAAGTACTTGTACTAGAAACCAATTATAAAAATTACTTTACCACTGGTACCTATTTTAGACTCAAACTGCACGTCATACTCTAGGGCATGATGGCACTTGTTTCTGTGTCTGCCTAGAACTGGGCATTTATGTTCACGTATGGGGGACCTGTCCAATTGTGAATGCTTTGTAGGCGCAGGTCTATGATATGCTGTAAAATGATACCTTGAGAGACGATGCTCAACTTGAAACTAGATGGGCTTTCCAAACGTCCGTTCAGGCTGACAACTCACTTTTTTACAGCTAAGCAAATCATGACCAGAACCTGGTTGTAGGATTCCCTCTCGCTGGCAGCAGTAAAATTTAAGGTGCTCACTCACGAACGACAGGCTGACTGCTAAACTTACTGACATTATGCACAATTTCCACACAACCTGTGTTCCATGGGTTACCAGCTTTATGCCATCAGATATTGGCCGCCGATTATTAGATTTAAGGGAAACAACTACAATCATCTGATATTGAGAGGGTATCTCCACGGCTTCTACGTGCTCCTCCAAACCTCTCAACTGTCCACCCTCTTTCCTAGTACTTTTTTCCTTCTCTCTTTCTGCACAAGTTTTTCTCTGTGGATTTATGTTGACAGTACAAATGAGCCCTGAGTTGATTTACTGGCTTCTTCTAAACGTATTGTACCATGTTGAACTGTTGGACCATTTTGTATTGCTGGCCTGCATGCCATACTCATACATTGTGTATTTAACGTCTCTCGATCTGCTGCCTTTAAAATAAAAAAAAAAAAAAAAAAAAAAAAAAAAAAAAACACTAAACACAAAGCATTTTCTCTAGTGTTCGCATCAAATGCAGAAGGGTATCAGAAATTCACACACCCAGAAGTGTTGCTTATTTAATGCAGCCAGGGAGCAGCATGGTGATGATGATTCAAGACTTGGGCAGTTGGAAAGGTAAATATATTGCCTTTTCTTTCTACAGATTTTGCTACTTGCCGTTTACTGTTTAGATCCTGTAGTAACAGTACCAATTTAAAGCCAAAAGTTAACCTATAGCAACTACTCTGTCCATAAGTAGACAATGATGCTGAGAAAACAGTTTGAAGGCTTGGGGGCTCCGTCATACTGTAATTTTTGCCCATAGTTACACTTTATAAAATCTCACATATACATGGGCACCTGAAGACTCCTTGATTCTTCAGTAAACCAGTATTTTTATTTTGCTGCTACACCGAGCAACAGACTTTTTAATTCTATAATAAAATGAAGATGCAATTTAATCTACGTAATGTCAGCAATTATAAAAACACATTAAATAATAATAATCGTGATAAAAGAGTTTTGCTACTTACTAGAAGAATGTATTTCAAATTCCTTCAGAGAAACTCACATTAAGAACTTTACAGGAGGAAGACTCTTAAAAATAATGGCATTCATTTCAGATACTTGCATTAATTACTATAAATGCAAATAGGATTTATTAACCAGTTATGAGCTGTAATGCACTGCCAATGGATTTCTTTTCTCCTCATTAATTTTCAATTACACTGCATTCATTTGCAAATCCTCCATTAGGAAAAAAAAATACATAAAAAGTTTCTGAAAACTACATGATATTTAATGTTAAAAACACTTACAATGAACTTGGGGACTTTTGTAAACACAATGTATTTTGGTACCATTATATAAAACAGATAGAAAAACTAACGGATAGAAAAATATTGCACACCAATGACATCAAAAATGCATCATGAATCTGTGAATACAAAACTGTAAAGTGAACTTTTTTAGTAACAGTTTGAAGTTGAAAACTTCAGACACATCCAAGAGGTGTTGTTGGGACTTTCAAAATATATTGGTTCAATAAGACGTCAAAAACATAATAATTTTACTGGCACTGGTAAGGCTGCTAATGCGAAGCAAGGCTCCCCCATCGGTGGCACCTAGAATGTTACTCAAAGCATGCTAACACAAAAGGAGCACCAAAATAAATGATGAAGGAGTCCCAGTCCTTTTAATGATTCGCAATCTAATTACAAAAAATAGCCAATGCACTTTGGGGGACAACACAATCCCCTCTTCATTAGGGCTTCAAAATAAATGTAAACAGGAGGTATATTCATATGCATACAGTACATACATGAATATATGACCAATTGTTATGAAACAAATTGATAACGTTAAAAAAACATGACATGTTTGGGCCCCTTTCACATTGACAGACTGATCCGGTCCACCTGTCAGTTTTTCAGTTGGACCAGATCGGACCACCCAATGCTTTCTATGGAGCAGTGGATGTCGACGGACATGTGCCCATTGACACCCACCAAAAAACGATCCTATCCTGTCTGCTAAAAACAGACGGATGGGGACAGGTGGTCCATTTCCATCTGACAGCCCATAGAGGTCCACTCTACATCAGCAGACACAGACCAGTCATCCACCTGCTCAGCAGAGATCAACAAAGAGATCCCCATGCTGAGCGGGCAGACTCCACCAGTGTGAAAAGGGCCTTAAAGTTGAATTCTATGCATTGTATATTTTTATATATATAGTTACATTGGTCCAGTTTGCATTGTACCCTATGCATATACTATACCTGGCTGATGCACCTTGAAGCTGGAAATCACTGAAGCAGACACAGCCATTTCAGTGGTCTGCACTTGTTTCCGGATCCCATGCTGAGCGGCCAGTCTGATGCAATGTAAATACAGGAGGTCAGCCGCTCAGCAGGGACATCAACCAAAGAATGCTTTGAATTTTCTGAAAAAATGCAAACTGTTTTATGATTGGATGAGGTGGAGAGGCAGTCAGTGATGTCACAAACTTGATCTTTAAAGCTGCTGGGACAGGAAGAGTACACAAATCTGTCATATGGCTTCTTTCAGGCGCAGCCAGGGCCAGAAATGTTTTCTGCATCAAGGGTGTAAACACCATCACGCAGAGGTAAACATGTACTGGGGGGGGGGGGTGGCAGAGTCCTATGTTAGATTAGTTTGGGAAGCAATGGAAGGGAGTGGTGTTTTATAGAGAAAGTTGAGTGATGTATGAAGTATTTTTAAATACAGCTAGTGTGAGTACACAATCATGTATTTATATCAGCCCCCTGTATTCCATTAAACAGCAGCCTGCATACAAAGAAAGATGAGGTATGAGGATTTAGGGCACTACGGATTTGCACAGTGCTTTAAGTTCAACAACATGTTGTGTTTTATTTTATATATACACGACTGAAGAACTACAAAATTAATTTGCAAATAAAACAGCAAATACATGAATTTCAACCGTTTTAGCCATTTCCAGAAGTCAAGCTTTAGTGCCGGTTCACACTGCTGCGCTGTGAATTTGTTCCGTTTTTTTGTCCCGTGTGAGGTGCAAATTTACCGCAAATTTACCGCAATTTTACTGCGAATTTCTGGAGTTGGACATAGCTGCGTTTGATGTTCTAGCCAATGGAATCATAATGTAAAAAAAAAAAAAAAAAAAAAAGGTGTTAACTTCCTGTGTACTTCCTGGTTTTTGTGGAGAGTAGTGTGGTGGAATTCGCACATATCTGAACCAACAATGCGATTCCAGAACGATTTACATTGATGTCTGTGGAGAATAAATTCGCAATGCAACTCTGTAAACTCGCACAAGACGCTTTTTTTTTTCGCATTCGTAGAGGAATCGCAACGCATGTATGTGAACGACCGTCATTGAAAACAATGACTTTATGAATGACATGCGAATTTAGAATGTTTTTGACGCATCACATTCGTTATGAACTCACATCAGTGTGAACCGGCATCAAATGACCTTTTAATGCTGTTTAGCATAACAATCTATAACTTTTGTCTGAGGAAAAGCATTAGCAAAGTCACAGTTCCATATCTCTTGTCCAAGTAAAAGATAAACCCTTACCTGATAAATTTACACTCAGAAGGGTCATAAAGAGACATCAGAACTTCAGCGTCCTCCCCAATCTTACACACCACATTTTTTAAATTAACAAACAAAGTAAACGAGGGTGTGGCAGCAAACTTGGCTTGTCTGTTGATGTCACTCTGTTTCTGAGACTGCAAAAAAATATAATAAATCAACACTGGAAATGCTAAACAGGTAAACACGCTGCTAGTATCTATAGATCAGCTTCCTATAAGCTCCTGTAACTCAACACTCAGGGAGAGGATCCAAGGGTGGGCCGATCCTAGAAGTCAGTCAGGTTTACCTACAGTGCACATGTGCTGGCAGTGACCTTGCTGACAGGAAGAGAAAGCAGAGTGAGCTGACTAATTACTCATGTATGCTGCTGCTGCTCCTTCTTGGTCTAGTAAGTATGATGAGGGCAAGATTGTCACTAAATTGTGTTGCTGCTGCAGCAGGACCAGACTATGCTGTCTGGCAGGGGTTCTTGGATCAGAAGACTAGCTGAAGAGTTACAAATCCTTTAGCAGTTAAAACGTGGTTCCATATATGTATTTCAATTGTGCATGCAGCCGCTTGTCTGGAGCACAGACACAGAACACAGAAATACAAATATAACAGCCATTCAAAAGTCCAAGTAAATGTCAAAATTCTCTAGTCTAGTGTGTTTTCCAATGTTTTGTAGACACCTGATTTGCTTCGGGCCACAAGCAGTAGTTCTATCAGAGGCAGTTCATTATGGAGGGGCCTAGTGGAAGCAAATGTTTATTTAGCTGCCTGTAAAATATTTCAAATTGCATTCCCTTCCTTTTAATCAAAGATACAGTGCACAGTGTTGGTTTAATGATTTCTCTATCACAGGCACTAGCAATAACCAAAATACAGAAAAAATGTGTGCTAAACCTTTTCTTCCTGAAGTCTTTCTTCAACTTGCTTGGAAGCTATTTCATGTGCCCTGAAAAGACTAATTGTGCTGGTCTGTTCTGGGTCGAGTATATTTCCATCCTCATCTCGTACAACCAGGTCCAAATCAAGGATCCTAACAAAAAAAAAAAATAAAAAAGGAAGAAAACGACAAAGTAAGTTTCCATGACATTACGCAGCAAGAGCAGCTTCTAAATAAAACGAACATAAAAATATATACTGCATTTTAAAATGAAATCGGTCAGAGGAAGCAGGCCTGGCTGCCTACTGTTGGTCTCTTTACATTGAGGGTGGAGAATGGCAAGTAGAAGCGCTTCTAGAAGGGTCCTTCAGGTCTATATACAGTGGATATAAAAAGTCTACACACCCCTGGTAAAATGTCAGGTTTCTGTGATGTAAAAACAATGGAGTAAAAGATAAATCATTTCAGAGCTTTTTTTCAACTTTAATGTGACCTACAAACTGTACAACTCAGTTGAACTGAAAACTTTTAGGTGGAGGGAAGTAAAAATAAAAGAACTAAAATAATATGGCTGCATAAGTGTGCAAACCCTTAAACTAAAACTTTGTTGAAGCACCTTTTGATTTAATTACAGCACTCAGTCTTTTTGGTTATGAGTCTATCAGCATGGCACATCTTGACTTGGCAATATTTGCCCACTCTTCTTTGCAAAAACACTCCAAGTCTGTCAGATTGTGAGGGCATCTCCTGTGCACAGCCCTTCGCAGATCACCCCACAGATTTTCAAATTGGATTCAGGTCTGGGTTTTGGCTGGGCCATTCCAAAAAAAACTTTAATCTTCTTCCGGTGAAGCCATTCCTTTGTTGATTTGGATGTATGCTTTGGGTCGTTGTCATGCTGAAAGATGAAGTTCCTCAATATTGACTGGTATTTGGAACTGTTCATAATTCCCTCTACCTTGACTAAGGCCCCTGTTCCAGCTGAAGGAAAACAGCCCCAAAGCATGATGTTGCCACCACCATGCTTCACTGTGGGTATGGTGTTCTTTTGGTGATGTGCAGTGTTTTTGCATTAAACATATCTTTTGGAATTATGGCCAAAATGTTCGACCTTGGTTTCATCAGATCATACCACATTTTCCCACATGCTTTTGGGAGACTTCAAAATTTAGCCAGGCTTGGATTTTTTCTTGCCACTCGACCCCATAATCCAGACATATGAAGAATACGGAAGATTGTTGTCACATGTACCACACAGCCTGTACTTGCCAAATATTCCTGCTGTAGGCCTCATGGCAGCCTCCCTGACCAGTTTTCTTCTTGCCTTTTCATCAATTTTGGAGGGATGTCCAGTCCTTGGTAATGTCACTGTTGTGCCATATTTTTTCCACTTGATGATGATTGCCTTCACTGTGTTCCATGGTATATCTAATGCCCTGGAAATTCTTTTGTACCCTTCTTCTGACTTATACCTTTTAACAATGAGATCCCTCTGATGCCTTGGAAGCTCTCTGTGGACCATGGCTTTTGCTGTAGGATGCGACTAAGAAAATGTTAGGAAAGACCTACTAGAACAGCTGAACTTTACTTGGGGTTAATTAGAGGCACTTTAAATTAAGGCAGGTGTGTACTGACTCCTATTTAACAGGAGTTTGAATGTGATTGCTCAATTCTGAACACAGCTACATCCCCAGTTATAAGAGAGTGAGCACACATATGCAACCACACTATTAGTTTTTTAGTTTTACTCCCCCACTAAAATATTTATTTTTCAATTGAGTTATAGGTCACATTAAAAGGTGGAAAAAGTTCTGAAATTATTTATCTTTGTCTCATTTTTTACATCACAGAAACCTGAAATTTTAACAGGGGTGTGTAGACTTTAAGGTAGCAGGATAGCAAGCTGACAGGCACTCAAGCAGCACTTACAAGAGTGAAGCAGGCTCTGGATAGACAAAGATATGCTGAGAAAGGCGCTTCTAAGTGCAGTAGGTCAGCAACTTTATTAAAAGGCAACAGTTAAAAACATTTAAAGGATGGTTCTGCTCATCAATGTCTGAAGTCCTCCTGAGATGGTCTCCCTGTCACTGTGCTTCTGAGGTTTTGAAGAAGGAGCCTTTGAGCATGCTCCAAAACTAGTCACCTCCCCTTGCGGACATCAATCTACCTACCCCCCCCCCCCCCGTGTTCCACATGGTTTCAGGAAATGTGGCAGGCATCTTGTTCTGCCAGTGCCAGTCCCTCGGTTCCTGCGGCTGCGGGCCAGCACAGTGACAGGGAGACCATCTCAGGAGGACTTCAGGCATTGATGAGCCTGTTTACTCTGTAATCCTGTAAGTGTTTTTAACCGTTGCCTTTTAATAAAATTGCTGACACTGCACTTAGAAGCGCCTTTCTCTGCATATCTTTGTCATTACATTGAGGGCGACCTGCAAAACCATTTTAGATGGACGTAATGTATGCAGAATAGCAACAGAAAAGCGGCATTTCAGTCAAAAGAGATCCAGTGTGTGGAAAAAACTTGCATGATCTCCAATGTTCTTTATTCAAAAACAAAGTGCTGGCACATGGGTAACCCAAAATATCTCCTCTCAGACATACATTATTTGGCACGGGTTCATCAAGCCATTATCTATCCTATACTGACAATCACAGTGATTATGTTCGTGGAAGGATGTGTGTGTGTATATATATATATATATATATATATATATATATATATATATATATATATATATATATATATATATATATATATATATATATATATATATATATATATATATATATATATATAGGATCTAATAATAATAAAGCAACTTATACACTGTAGATATGGGTGTTACTACTAGCATGTGGATGTTTTTATAGAACACCATGAAGGGAAAATGTATTGATTATTAAAAATGTATTAATAAATGTATGTTGATTTCTATTATATATTAAAAAAAGTCCACTACAATGGGAATTGGGTAAACATAAGATGAACAACTGGTCCTTTATTATCACACACACACAGGACAGCAGATTGTCATGCTAAGGAAAAGACCTGCTAAACATATCCTCGCTGTATCCAACCCTAAAAGTAAAACATTTTGCCTTTAGTTCTACTTTAAGGAGCTTTGCCTGCCCAACCTAGAGCAGCAGTCTCATGTTTTACAGAATGAGGACAGAACACATCATAGACGTAGCTTAAACACTGTGTTTGAAAGCCTCATCAGAACTTTCATCCATTAGTATTTGGGGGACAAAGACTGTTTTTTCTGCAACTCCTGTTCCTATTTGTCAGAAGTTTCAGAACAAAACAAATTCTCAAGATGTTCATCCCTGTTTGAAAGCTGAGCATCTGGAGTCCATGCAAACTTTAAGCAAACACGTTGGCAGATGGTAAGACACAATAACAAACAAGGAATCCATTAATTGAGGAGAAGGTGAAGCTTTAAATTTTCTACGCCAAACAGAATCAAGGCTCAGTCTCAAGTCTTTCTCTGCAAAGCTGAACACAGTCACAGGAAATGCAAAACTTCCATATCTCAGCAACCCATACATAAAATTAGATTTTCATGAGGCGTTCATACTTTTAAAAGCTAAAAGGCAAAATTCATACCTAAACATCACCTACTCGCAGAAAGGTAAGCTTCTAGTTATAATAATCTGCAAATATTCATAAGTCACTACATGGCTCACTGCAGCCTCCGATAAGTAAATCTCTCACGTACGTTCAGTTCAGAATAGGGAGTTTAGTTACAAATTTATTTATTTCAGGCATTTATATAGTGGTGACAATTTATACAGCCTTTTACATACTGTACATTCACAACAGTTCCTACCCTCAAGAGGTTGCAATCTAAGGTCCCCATCTCCCAATTTAGGCAGTAGCCAATTAAAGAATGTGTTAGCCCAACATTTCATACAGTGATAGAGAATATAGATATACATCTCTATCTCGTTTATTTTTCAAGAGAGAGTGACACTCACGGGTATTGAATGGTGTTTCGACAAGGCACAAGCTGGTCTCTCTCAGGACCGCTTATGCCTCGTCAAAATAAAATCTTCACTGTGCGTTCACCTCTCAAAACCCGCGAGTTCCGCTCTCTCTTTTGAACTGTGTGTACTACAGGCTGTGCAATGGACCCACTTTCTCTGCAATCTGTGTGCAATGGCAACATTATAATATATATATATATATATATATATATATATATATATATATATATATATATATATATATACACACACATATATACATACATATACCCCCTATTAGATTGTAGGCTCTTCTGAGCAGGGCCTTCTTAATCCTCTTGTATTTTATTGTATCTGTATTGTCTCCTTTTATATTGTAAAGGGCTGCGTGTTGGCGCTATATAAATCCTGTATAATAATATTATATATATATATATATATATATATATACACATACATACACACACATACACACACACTGTAAATATATATTTATTTATTATCACCACATATATATTTATATTTATTTATTATCACACACACACACACACACACACACACACACACACACACACAATGCTGTGAAAAAGTATTTGCTCCCTTCCTGATTTTTTTTTTTTTTTAAATATATTACACAAACATAACCCAAGATGCAGTTTTGAAATCATTTCATTAAGGGGAAAAAAGCTGTTCAAACCTGCCTGGCCCTATGTGGAAAAAGTAATTGCCCTCTCCCATGCTGAATCATGAATGAACTGTGATAACCACAATTTTTTGGAAAGCGGAGTTAAATTTTCCCTTGCCACACCTAGGCCTGATTACTGCCAGACCAGTTGAATCAAGAAATCACATAAATAGAAGCTGACAAAGTGAAGGACGCTAACAGATCACAAAAAGCCACACATCATGCCACAATCTTAAAAAAAAAAAATCAAGAACAAATTAGAAACAAACATGTATCGGTCTAGGAAGGGTATCAAAGCCTTTTCTAAGGCGTTGGAACTCCAGTGAACCACAGGGAGAGCCTTTATCCACAAATGGAGATAACTTGGAACAGTGGTGAACCATCCCAGGAGTGGCCGGCCTACAAAAATGACTTCAAGAGCACGACAACAACTCATCCAGGAGGTCCTAAAATAACCTAGATCAGTGTTCATGATTCAAGAATAATAAAGAAACTGGGCAAAAATGGAATCCATGGCAGAGTTCCAAGGTCAAAGCCACTGCTGACCAAGAACACAAAGGCTCACCTTACATTTACCAAAAAAACATCTTGATTACCCCTAAGACTTTTAGGCAAATATTCTGTGGACTGATCCAAAAATTTTACTTTTTGGAAGTTGTGCGTCCCGTTACATCTGGCATAAAACAAATACAGTATTTCATAAGAACATCATACCAACAGTCAGACATGGTGGTGGTAGTGTGATGGTCTGGGGCTGCTTTGCAGCTTCAGGACCTGGGTGACTTACCATAATTGATGGAACCATGAATTCTGAGCTCTACCAGAAAATCCTAAAGGAGACTGTCCTTCCATCAGTTTGTGACCTCAAGATCAAGTGAACTTGGGTTATGCAGCAGGACAATGATCCAAAACACAACAGCAAGTCCACCTCCAAATGGTTCAAACAAAGCAAACTTTAGGTTTTGGAGTGGCCTAGTCAAAGCCCGAACTTGCATCCAATTGAGATGCTGTATCATGACCTTACACAGGCTGTTCATGCTGGAAAACCCTCCAATGTGGCTGAATTAAAACAATTCTGCAAATAAGAGTGCCCAAAATTGCTCCACATCAATGTGAAAGACTCATTACCAGTTACCGCAAACGCTTGATTGCAATTGTTGCCGCCAAGCGTGGCACAACCACTTATTAGGTTTAGGAGGCAATTACTTTTTCACATAAAGCCAGGCAGGTTTGTACAGCTTTTTTGCCTTAATAAATGAAACCATCATTTAAAAACTGCAATTTGTATTTACTCTGGTTATGTGTGTGTACTAATAACATTTGTTTGATGAGCTGACCACAACAAAAAACAAAAATGCCCTTGGGACTTTTAAAAAGCACACCTCAAAACATGCCAAGTAAAATTTATAAATTATTTATTCAACGCACATTTAAAAACAACATGTGATACAGAAAAAAAAAAGTATATTAACTGTCATTATATTGGTAAATTTTGCATTCACGAAATCAACCTTTCCATGAGACTTGGATGTGTCACAAAGATGACTGGCAGTAGTCTGGAATAGCTGTGCTAGGTCTCAACGCATTTTGCGAGAAGAGTCTCTCTCTATAATGACATTTAATATACTTTTTTCTTTTTTAAATGTGCGTTGAATAAATCATTTACAAATTTTACTTGGCAAGTTTTGAGGTGTGCTCTTTAAAAGTCCCATGGGCATTTTTGTTTTCTGTTGCGTGCATACTAATAGGGACTGAGTAGCACCTCTACCCATCCGACACCAGCTCTTTTCTCTTTATTGTTTGATGATCTGAGTCATTTAAGTGTGACAATTATGCAAAAAAAAAAATAAAAAATTAAGAAGGGGGAAATACTTTTTCACACACACACAGAGTAGATTCACTGCTACAGGGTGGCCACGCTGTGCAGAATCATGTGTATATACATGATTCAGCAGAAGCCGATCAGCGGGTGCTGGCCAATAGATGTCTGCTGGCACCCAGCGATCGCGTGGAAGAGACGCAGGACGGAGCTTCTAAACAAGACACTTAGTACGCACATGAGTAAAAATAGCACAAACACTGGCTAGGCACACATTTAACTCTTTGATTACCCTAGATGTTTAAGCCTTTCCCAGCCAGTGTCATTAGTACAGTGACCGTGCATTCTTTTAGCACTGATCACTGTATTAGTGTCACCAGTTCCCACAAAGTGTCATAAGTGTCAGTTAGTGTCATAACGTCTTCCACAATATCACAGTCCCTACTATAAAGCATTGTAGCCAACTATGACTCCTGTCCCCATTTTGTCAACCCCCTGAAAAAAAACAAATGTTAAAGGACAACGCTAGCCAAAGCATAAGCTTTAGCAAAAAACTGTGTAAAGTGAACATTTTCTTTTTACTATGTCTCTTTTCGTTCTTTGATGTACTGAATAGGGGAAAAACTAACTAGTTACACAGTTGAAATACATACATGGGAACTGATTTGTTGTTCTGTGATCCAGTCTTGTAAATCCGGCAGTACCAAGATGGAACACTACTGCAGCAGCCCAGGGTGATCACATACAGTGGCCAAAACACACCTCCACCCTGCCAGCTAAACAATGGAGAGAAGCAGCTATACAGAATGGTAAGGGTGGATGGGATCAAAGGATCATGTGCACCAGGGTACACAACTTGCCCCAAGTAAAACATTTTCTAAGCATCTTTCAATTGCATATTTATTGGAGCTACCAGTTAAATGCCAGTTTTGTCCAAATTCAATATTGTTTTGCATTGTTTTGCAAAACAACATGCTGGCTATCTATTGTTAGGAACTCACTGGCGACAAATCCCCATTTTTGCCAAATGTTGCAGCCACTATAAAATTCATCTGATTGTTGGACGTCCTCATTGGATTCTTGATGATACAGAATGACCACCAAGGACTCCCAGCTGCAAGAATGACATTTGTGCGATGGCTTGCAGAAACTCGAAACACAAAGGTTACATTAACCAGGCTCAGCCATCTATCCCTAACTGCAGCTATCTACTCTGTCTCTGCTATTTCGCCAATTAATGCCACTGGAATCCACCAGTGGCTGCAGGTGTGAAAGAGGCCAACCTGTTGTTGGAAAAAATCTCAATGAAGCCTGAAAAAAAAATACAACAGCCAGTAAATAAACATCAGAGAGTATATTTATAATGCAGTGAATGTGACTTTTAGCAAACATTGACTGGTGGTAAATCAGTCACTGCCATTTAACCATTTTGCTGCCAGAGCCATTTAGTGTTTTATGCATGCATGTTTAAAAAAAAACATCTTGGGCCTGAAGGATAAAGTGGTTGTCAAACCACTTAATACCATCCTCTGTTTAATTATCCTATGTGCACCTGTGTCTGCGTTTAATAAAAATAAGCTGCTCCTTACCAGTTTTCAGAGTGCCGATCGCCGCCTAAGTGACCCGCCGGCTCTCTCCTCTCCCTGTCGGACTGCTGCAGCGGGCTGAGCCGATGATTCCCCGCTGAGAAGAGGAGTGGAGGAGGAGGGGAGGAGAGAGGCGGCGGGTGACGCGAGCGGCGATTGGTGCTCTGAAAACTGGTAAGGAGCGGCTTATTTCTATAAAAACACAGGCACAGGGGCACCTAGGATTATTAATCTGACAGTATGGTATAAAGTTTAAATGAAACTTCAACAGCAGGAGGGGAGGGCGGCGGGCACTGACACAGGAGTAGACAGACACGGAGGGGAGGGGAGGGGGAGAGGGGAGGGGAAGAAGGGAGGGGCAGAGGGGAGGGGGAGAAGGGAGGGGGAGAGGGGAGGGGGAGAAGGGAGGGGGAGAGGGGAGGGGAGGGGGAGAGGGGGAGGGGAGGGGGAGAGGGGGAGGGGAGGGGAGGGGGAGAGGGGGAGGGGAGGGGGAGAGGGGGAGGGGAGGGGGAGAGGGGAGGAGGAGAGAGGAGAGGGGAGGAGGGGAGAGGAGGGGAGAGGGGAGGGGAGGAGGGGAGAGGGGAGGAGGGGAGGGTAGCGACAGGAGAGCTGCGGATGACGGAGGCACGTAAACTGACCATGGTGTCAGGGCCCAGCAGCCATGATAAACCATGGTCAGTTTATAGGAGCATAGCCCGGCAGGATCAGCCAGGTTTTTTAGGTGATAGAAAGGGCCAAATTACACAGCACAAGCACTTTGCTGTATAACATGCTTTAAGGAAACAGGATCAACATTTTTTTTTTTTAGGTTAACAAACACTTTAATTAAAATCCCCAAAACATAATATATATTTTCTGAAAGTAGACACAATGCAGAATAAAAATGGTGGTAGTGCTAGTTTTTTGTGTCACATGATATTAGTTTATCATTAGTTTATTAGTTTATCAAGCGCAAAATGTCAGTAAAAATATACAAAGGTTAAATTTAGGGGCAATAGATACAATATATTACCCATTTTTGGTCAAATATAAAATAAGGTTGTGCCAAGTAAATTAAATACCCAATGTGCCTGTGAAACAGTCAAACTTTGGTACCCTAAATTCTTCATAGACAGTGTTTTAAAAGCCCCTACAGGTCATAAGTATGGCGTTAACTGTGAATAATGGCTGAATTATTGCTCATGCCAGAGTGCACAGCTATACGTAGAATGTGTAGAGCAATCAACGGTTTCAAGCTTTGGCACCCTTGAAACACATATATGTTTATATGTGCTTGTATGTGGCAGTGGGGGTTGAGCTGATATTTTTTTAAACTTTCTTTTTTAACAAACTATTTTTTACCACATGGAAACAAAAAAGTATCCTATGTAATGTTTTCTTTCTTTTTTTTTTTATTTTTCGTGGCCGGCTCCCTTTAGCGACACATCATGGGTTTATTGGAGGCATCATGCCAGGGGTGCTTGGAAGCGATCAAGCGGCTTCCATGCGCCCCTGGTACCGCCGCCTGTCTGATTTACACACCTTATATCATCCACTTTACCCCCCATTGCAGTAAAGGGTTAAAACATGTACCTGGAAGATTCACCTGCAGTGAGTGTTTGATGTCAGATTCACTGTTTATAAATATGCCCCCCCTGATGCTGAGCTTTAATTAAAAAAAAAATGCACATTCAAATCCACAGGAAGAAAAAGAAAATGGACGTGGATTTTAAAGTCTACAGACCTGTTTCCATAATCAATCCGTGCTGTGATTTTCTTTTTGAGCTCTTTCAGTTCATCCTGGGGCAGCGTTCCAGACAAGATCTGTGATCTCCACTCCACCAGGTCACAGATCATATTTCTGACGCAGTTAAACATGTCTCGATTATCTTGCTATAAAAGGGAAATACAAGTATTGATTTGACTTTATGCACACAACAAATAAGTATATAGCAAGGTATAGTTTGCTAGAAGCCAAAACATTAATATTTCATTGGACAGTGAATTGGATGTGACCTAGCACACTCGCTTAAACACACATGGTGTGTTTAAATGTTTTGGGCTAGGAACTCGGATAGTTAGGATCCAGGAACCAAAAATTTGCACAGATGCCTTGACAAAGCAGTGTCGCTTCACAAATGTATACAACAAAAATCACATTTGACCCCAAAAAGAAGAAAGGTTTAAATAAAAAGAAATCTAGTCCAAGAATGTTTTGATTCATTTCAGGTACAGTATAGATAGTAGAAGTTAAGCCACATTAAACTGAACTTGTTTAGAAATGTTACAAAAAAAAAAAAAAAAACAAAAAACACATTTTAACACCTAGCTTTGTTACTCATTTATTACTGTGCATGAAGGAAGCCACTGGGATGGGTGGTGAAAATGTCTTCAACATTCCTAAGCTAGTCTAGATTAATTGCTTAAGCCTTTATAAACCCCTTTATAACCGTGCCATTTTTCAGTGCTGTGATAGCTAGACTGACAATCACTCGATCACTCACCACTGTACCAAGATACATTTTATATAATCTTTGAGGTAAATGAAACATTCTTTTGGTGGCAAATATTGACCGCTTAGTTTTTATTATTTTTACTATTAAAAAAAAAAGGATAAAAGACCAACAACTTTGGAAAAAAAATTGTTTCCCTTACTTTCCACTAAAAGAAAAAACAAACATGTCAGATCACTACAAAAATCACAAAATCTACCCCTTTTTGTAAACACCCCAAACTAATCTCATTTACCACAGTTTCTTATAGAAGAAAGTATCATGCTGGTATTGTGGCTAAAATATGAATCTTGGTACATGATCAATGTACAGGCCATACACAGAGGGAGGAGGTAAGGGGCTAATGTACAGGCCACATACAGTGGGAGGAAACATGCTGCAGCCTACCTAAATGACCGAGATTCATTCATGGAAAGTGAGAGAAAGGAGAGGGTTCTCAAACATGAAACAGTAATACAGTTTACATTTTGATAGTTAAGAAAGGCGATAACAGCGATTACAAGGCACAGAGACAATCAAGTTGGCTCTATGCCTTGTGATCACTGTTGAGGTCAATTTTGCAACCACTTTGGGAGGATCTGCACGAATGACAGTTCGATCATAGTCATTGTGTGAAAACTGAGTACTAGTGTAAAAACCAGTGCAGTCCAGAACCCAAGGCCACCATCATGACGTGCAGTAAAAGTGATCTGGTCAATGTGACTAAGGCTGGCCATAGACTGAGCAAATTTCCTTTCTTGCAACCACGAGTGGTAGGAAAGAAATTTGCTCAATTCCCCCCATCAACACAGTTAGTGGGGGTAGGGAGGCCGACCCTGCCAGGAGAACACAGTGATTATTGCTAGCAGCTATAAAAGCTGTTGGTAATATGGTAATAAGCGCATGTAAAATCCAACAGGCTGGTTGTACCCAAGCAGATCGATCGATCAACTTGGGTACATTCAGCCAGCCCATACATGGTTCCAATCTCAGTCGATTCCTGATGAACCGGCGGAAGTTCGAACCGTCTGACTGGCTTTACTATTACTAGCTACACCCTTTCTAGATGCCTTATCTGGAATGGATTTTCTTACAACAGCTGCTCTTTAGGAGGGTACCAAAATCATTTTCTACCAAAGGTAGACAATGAAAGGCAAACCTATAAAACTTGTATATGAAAATAAAAAACACATAAAAATATTACATTCAGCTACTTGACTTTACAAAAACGACACAAGCGGCATATTCACTGAAAGTGCATTTTTCTGTAAAGAAGGAACATGTCTGGAGAAGGAGACTAAAAACATTAATATGCGTATTTCATATTTACCTAGAAATACATTTTCCTGTCCATAATAAGCTAAGAAACTATGTACAAAAAAACCCGACATTCTCTTTTAAAACCAATTAGATTTACTTTCCAGTGAAGTGCAAGAATAAAATAATCTGCCTTGTCGCTATGGGAATCAAGGATATAATGTGATACAAGAAAACAAGAAAATGTTATTTATAAGACTCCTTTCACACTCAGCCACATTAGCAGTAAAGCGCTGTTAGTTTTAGCGGCGCTTTACAGTCGTTTTAGCGGTGCTTTTCGGGCACTAGCAGGGCGCTTTTAACCCCTACTAGCGGCCAAATAAAGGGTTAAAAGCTCCCATGTTGCGGTGCTGTCGAAGCAATTTGCAGGCGCTTCCGCAGCGCTGCCTGTTCATTTTTTTCGGCAGGGTGTTTAAGGAGCGGTGTATTACAGCGCTCCCAAACTGCCCCAAAGATGCTGCTTGCAGGACTTTTTCTGACGCCCTGCAAGCGCACGGCCCCAGTGTGAAATCACTCGAGTTTTCACACTGGGGAGGCATGGGAGGCATTTTTCAGGCTCTTTACAGGCACTATTTTTAGCGCTAAAACGCGCCTTCAGTGTGAAAGAGGTCTAAGACTTATAACACTGACAATTGTCTTGATTTACTTACAACATAAAGTTGCCTCCATATGATGGACCACTCACGCAGCGTGGTGGTGACTTCATGTACAAGCGGAATCTCGCAAGGTGTGACCGTTTCATGTTGCCTACAAAATAAATGCAAAATTCTAAATAAATAGCTGTTATGAATAAACACATAAATAATTAAAACTATACCACTGAGCATGGTCCATCATCAGGTTAAGAGCAACACTATGATAGCGACCAATCAATCATCCATCACAGCTTTGAAGTAGAGATGAAATTTGATTAGCTGCTATGAATTACTGCAGTTTATACATCACCATTCTATGTACGGCTTTAATAAACAAGTCTAGGTCTTGAAATTACTTTTTCTTGAAAGCAAATGGGAACATATTTGCAAGTAAACCTAAAATCCATAAAGTGATAAACTTACAAAAAAGAGCAATAAAGCTAAATTACAACTTTATATAAAATAGAAATGTATTATGCCGACAGATGTTTACGTACATATTTCAGGATTTTATCTATATTGAAAAAGCAAGCCGAAGCAAACTGTTACAGCAATCACTAGCTGCTAATGACACTCTGACAACTGCTGCTGCTATGTTTTTTAAGCCTTTAAAAGTGGCTCAAAGTAGGACTGCAGCAGAAGTGCAGCCAAATAAATAACAGAAGAGGAGGCCAGGCATATGGCAGAGGGTATGGAACAGTGTGGAGGAAGACTGCAGGGGGTCCGATGACATTGTGTGGGGGGATTCAGGACACAGAAAAGCCCACATACACTAGGAGGACAACTAAACGTGCAAGCTTAATTCAAACACTCTCCAACACTTGCATTAGCAGTACAGTACTAAAAGGACAGTCTAAAGAAAACAAACAGTGTGGGAGATTTACTAAAACTGGTGCAGCTGTGCAGAGTAACCAATCAGCTTCTAACTTCAGCTTGTTCAATTAAGCTTTGACAATAAAACCTGGAAGCCGATTGGTTTTCTATGCAGAGCTGCACCAGATTCTGCACTCCCAGCTTTAGTAAATAACCCCCATTGTGATTTATGAAGACAAAGCTACTCATTTCATTAAACTGTAACTAAAAGCATTTTTTTTAAGTTTCGGATAGAGGGGAGATGGATTAGAACACCTGTCAGTTTTTATTACTGTCTGTGCCCTCATTAGGAAGATTCACCCTCTCTTTCTCTTGTTTACCATTAAAAATAAAAAATCTTGGGTTGTTTCCAAAAAAAGTAATAGAGGGGAAAGCTTCCAATGGGAACACTAGTTCTGGTGACCTGGGGGGAGGAATTTACAGGGATTTCCTCTAACTTCCCATCCTGGCTATGGGACAGAAAGTGAAGAAAAATCTCCTCAATGGGATAAGGATGGTAGAAAAAAAAATAAAAAAAAAATCTGACAGGGGTTATAATCCTCCATTACTCTATACAAAATGGAACAAAAAAAAAAAAAAAGTTTTGCCTATAGTTCTACTCTTTAACAAACTGCTATGGAGAAAGAACTATAAGGAGCGACAAGACACCATTATTATGATATATTGGCTCCCCCTGGGCACCACCAGGGTTCCTGAAAAAAAAAAAAAAAAAAAAAACAACTTTCATTAATTTGGGAACTCCAGTATGGCCATATACATGGAACGTTTATAAACATAATTTTTTCTACAAAATGAATGTAATTTATTGTGAACGAGTTAGTTATCAATTCAGATACAAACAGTACTTCGTACTGCTAACAAATCAACATGAAACTAAATTGTTAAAGGGCTTATGTCAAGCAGCAAGGTTTACCTCCTGCTTAAAGCATTTAACTTAGTGGTTAGTGCTTCTGCCTTATAGCACTAGGGTCCTCAGGTTCAGAATCCTATTCAGGAGACAAAATGCATGGAGTTTGCATGGGTTTCCTCTGAGTAACCCAGTTTCCTCACACACTCCAAAGATATGCTGGTAGGTTAATTGGCTCCTGCCTTTATTGGCTCTAGTATGTATGCATGTAAAGTAGGGGCATTTAGATAGTAAGCTCCTTGAGGGCAAGGATGGATTTAAAAAAAACATAGATAAAAAAAATATTAAAACGTTGTGACAAATCTTCAGGTCATGACAGCAATGCTCTTACGCCGACTGGTGGGAGCCTACCACCAACTGGAATAAGCCCCCCCCCCCAGGCTTTCACACTGGAGCGGTGCGCTGGCAGGACGTCAGAAAAAGTCCTAACAGCAGTTTCCCTGGAGCAGTGAACTCACCGCTCCTCCACCGCTGCTCCCCATTGAAATCAATGGGGCAGCACTGCGATACCGCTGGAAAAACGCCGCTCCAGCTGCATTTTGCGGGTGAATTTAACCCCTTTTTGGCTAGCCGAATAGTGCCGCTTTATCGCTGTCGGCAGTGTGAAAGGGGTCTCAGGAGGAGGGGGCCAGTTTGACTTTCACAAAGTCCAGCTATACATATATTTTCAGTATCCTATATATCGGGATTTACTTATTGGTTTTGGATTTAGTTTTCACTGCAGATAAACTACATTTACAAAGGTTTTCATCATCAACTTGGACTTGCCCATGTTTGTGACAGGGTTACTTATAATCAAACTACAACAAAAAAACCTTCACTGAAGACAGAAGTGGAAAAGAGGGTAAACTTCCCCAATAGGATCAGATGGGCATTGGGCTTTAAAAAAAAAAAAAAAAAAGGAAGAAAGAAATGCCAGTGATTTTCTCCTTGCATTATCTGTCTTCGCTGTACTGCTTATTTCTTTATCCTATCTTAAACGATTTGAAAACATGGCATTTACTAATGTAACACAAATTGTATTAAGGCTTGCTGCATGTTGGCGTCAATCCTTTCAGCGGGTCTTAGTTGTGAGCAGTAAGTATCTTTTAATGTATTCATCCCATCAAAATAAATCAACTTTGTTATTTTAGTACGGTATGTCTTCTTTATACAGCCATTTTGTAATCAGTATAGAGATGTTATTATATAGTCATCAGATGATCAGAATACTGATGTTCACTCCATCTACAGGCCAAGAGAAACTCATAAAACTCAGTGAAGTTTATTCAAGTCAATTATAATGATGTGCACATTGCCATAACCTATACATCAAAAAAATAATTATTTAAAAAAAAAAAAAAAAAAAAAAATTAATCTAATCTAAAGGTTATTTGCTGCCCCCCCCCCCCCCCCCTTACCCAAAGACCACCACCCCTATTGTACTAGTGTGTCCCTGTCAATCTAAAGGAACACACTAGCATGGGAGGAGGTTCACCATCATAATGACATCATAACCTGCCTAAAAGGTACAAATATACAGATCAAAATAACATTTAATACTCTGGCTCGTGTACTGGAAACATTTAGGGCCTCCTTTTCCCAGAGAGCACAACTTTCTGACATCACTTTCTTTAAATAATTTACGGAGCAGAGTAGCGTCACCCCCTTGCCCATGCCTGTTAAATGGAAAGTGAAGTAGCAGGCAGCATATTAGAATAAAAGGAAATAAAATGCAATCAAAAACCCTGAATGGCTGATGTTGCCGTCCCTTCCAGTCTCAAGCTGAGCCCTGATATGTAGGCTAATATAGAAAGCTGATCTAAATACAACATTTTAAGTACTTTTAATAGCTGTATTTAAAAAGCTTAAAAAAAACATAACTGGAATAAAAAGTGTTTACATGTCTGCTCTAATTTCACCTTTGGGGGAAAGGGGAGATTTGGTACTTTACATGAGGCATAGGACCCGTAGATACAATCTCTCCATCCCTGTTTGACAATTCATTGAAGAAAGAGCTTTAGGACTTTGTATGAAGCATGCAGCTGGGGGGGGTGGACAAAAATATATTTTTATTCTATTATACTCTTTATGTGCATTGTATTGAAATTTAGTAATTACAATTATATACCAAACTGGTCAGACACAATTTGCATCATGGTCACCCCAGCTGCATGCTTCATACAAAGTCCCAAACCTAATTTCATCTTGAATCCTCTAACCGCAAAGGATGTATTACACACCTCATGGCAATCAATAAACCCAAACCAGCTGCCTGAATCAATAATGTGGATCTTAGCATTCATAAAAGAGTCAGATTGTATCTTTTGCTCTGTGCCACCACAATAATACAAATACATTAACAAGTAAATACATTTACATTTCTGATGCTCTGTTATTTTGTGAAAAGTATCCAATACCCCAGAATTCAAAGGTTTTTATATCTGAAACAACTTGCAGTTCCGCCTGACAGCCCATTAAGATTAGGGAGGGGAATGTCTGTGTCCTCTGTGTGGAAAAGCCCCTAAAAATACTGAAAAACTCCCCTTAAAACAGATCCTATATGACCACACTGCCACAAGATTTTGCAGCAGCCTTCCTAATGGCCCATCAAAATGACGGGCTGCCTCACTGGTCTAAAGGAATGTGCCCTAAGGCTGGCCATACACTAAGATTTGGCTATCGATTCCCCCATCCATGCTACACAGTGGAAGGAGGAATCTACCCTGCCAACTATTGACAGCAGCCACAGCTCTCAAAAAACCTGAAAAGTGGGTATGATTGGATGCAGCCTTTGTTTGGTCAACAATTTTCCACCTGGCTCCTTGGATTTTCAGATCGCAGGATGTTGGGTGGGAGGGTGCCAACAAGTTTGTCTGGAACCTCTATCAATTCACTCTGTGTATGGCTTGCTTAACAAACGTAAAAAGGTCTAATTAAACACACTGTATATGTATTCAAAGGTTCCCAGGCTACAAACCGTGGTCTTCTTTTACGGTTAATAAACACAAGTTTTAACAAACCACAATGACCACATGGTCCATTTTTATAAGTTACACATTTAATTTACCCCTTTCCTTCGACTGCAGCTTCTTTAAGATGAACATAGTTGGAAGGAAATATACCCTAAAAACATAAACATATAGTTATTAAAAACAAAAATAATCACCACGTTAATTAAAAGACAAGAATCCTAAAAGGAAAACCAACAATAGGAAATTATACACCCAAAACTTCTGATTTGAAATTCTGAATTTATTTCTCTCTACAACCTAAACCATAGAAGAACATACATTTTTTAATACAAGTGCACTGTATCTGTACTTAAAGTGTCTGTTACCCCAACATTTCATTTTCCTGATATGTGCCTGCAATACTATGTACTTGTATGAAAAGGTATCCTGTTCTCTTTGTATTGCTTCCTTTGTGTAAAATCCCTGGTGTCCCTCTGCTTTCAAATTAAACATTGACCACACACCCTATCCGGGTGTATGATGTTAAAAATTGGGTAATCTTCCCTTATTTCTTTGTTTTCTAATTGACTAAAGTAAATTACGCTCTATGGAAGGTTTAAACTGCTAAATTACATGATATGCGAGTTGTGGGATACTATTGCTTGTATTCTTGTGATTTTACCATCCATATATGACATGTGTGACATACCACTTATTTCTTTCTGTCTGTACCATGTTGATTTTTTTATCAATAAAATGAGATTTTTGACCGTGAAACATTGACCACACCAAGCAGGAGAACACACCATGGTGACTTCTCTAGCTCTGCTGGGAACTCAGCGTGCTCTCCTCCAATTATCAGACTTGTCCTGACACACCCCCCCCCCCCTGCACAGCCATTCACTGGGAAGCTCAGTGTGCTGTTGCTCCCCCCAACCACCACCACAGCAAAATGTAAAAACTGTAAAACCAGACACTTTTTTCAGTCAGTGAAAAAAAAAAAAAAAACACTTTAGGCACCTCCCCAAGCAGGCAATCCATAAACAGATCCTCTGCTGAATCAGAGCAGAACAGGACAATATCATTTTCAAGAGATCAGAGTCTGTTCGGTGTTTACCCCATTTTAAAACCAGAGCTTTCCAGACCCAAATTTGATATATACAGTCAGGTCCATAAATATCGGGACATCGCCACAATTCTAATCTTTTTGGCTCTATACAACACCACAATGGATTTGAAATGAATTGATCAAGATGTGCTTTAACTGCAGACTTTCAGCTTTAATTTGAGGGTATTTACATCCAAATCAGGTGAACAGTGTAGGAATTATAACAGTTTGTATATGTGCCTCCCACTTTTTAAGGGACCAAAAGTAATGGGACAATTGGCTGCTCAGCTGTTCCATGGCCAGGTGTGCATTATTCCCTCATTATTCCATTTACAAGGAGCAGATAAAAGGTCCAGAGTTAATTTCAAGTGTGCTATTTGCATTTGGAATCTGTTGCTGTCAACTCTCAATATGAGATCCAAAGAGCTGTCACTATCAGTGAAGCAAGCCATCATTAGGCCGAAAAAACAAACCCATCAGAGAGATAGCAAAAAGATTAGGTGTGGCCAAATCAACTGTTTGAAACATCCTTAAAAAGAAAGAACGCACTGGTGAGCTCAGCAACACCAAAAGACCCAGAAGACCACGGTAAACAACTGTGGTGGATGACTGAATATTTCTTTCTCTGGTGAAGAAAACACCCTTTCGCAACAGCTGGCCAGATTAAGAACACTCTCCAGGAGGTAGGTGTATGTGTGTCAAAGTCAACAATCAAGAGAAGACTTCACCAGAGTGAATACAGAGGGTTCACCACAAGATGTAAACCATTGGTGTGCCTCAAAAACAGGAAGGCCAGATTAGAGTTTGCCAAACATCATCTAAAAAAGCCTTCACAGTTCTGGAACAACATCCTATGGCCAGATGAGACCAAGATCAACTTGTACCAGAGTGATGGGAAGAGTATGGAGAAGAAAAGGAATTGCTCATGATCCAAAGCATACCACCTCATCAGTGAAGCATGGTGGTGGTAGTGTCATGGTGTGGGCATGTATGGCTGCCAATGGAACTGGTTCTATTGTATTTATTGATGATGTGACTGCTGACAAAAGCAGCAGGATGAATTCTGAAGTGTTTCGGGCAATATTATCTGCTCATATTCAGCAAAATGCTTCAGAACTCATTGGACGGCGCTTCGCAGTGCAGATGGACAATGACCCGAAGCATACTGCGAAAGCAACCAAAGACTTTTAGGGAAAGTGGAATGTTATGCAATGGCCAAGTCAATCACCTGACCTGAATCCGATTGAGCATGCATTTCACTTGCTGAAGACAAAACTGAAGGGAAAATGCCCCAAGAACAAGCAGGAACTGAAGACAGTTGCAGTAGAGGCCTGGCAGAGCATCACCAGGGATGAAGCCCAGCGTCTTGTGATGTCTATGCGTTCCAGACTTCAGGCTTTAATTGACTGCAAAGGATTTGCAACCAAGTATTAAAAAGTGAAAGTTTGCTGGATGATTGTTAATCTGTCCCATTACTTTTGGTCCCCTAAAAAGTGGGAGGCACATATACAAACTGTTGTAATTCCTACACCGTTCACCTGATTTTGATGTAAATACCCTCAAATTAAAGCTGAAAGTCTGCAGTTAAAATCACATCTTGTTCGTTTCATTTCAAATCCATTGTGGTGGTGTATAGAGGCAAAAAGTTTAGAATTGTGTCGATGTCCCAATATTTATGGACCTGACTGTAGGTGACAATGTAAATAGACTTTGTTACACAAATAGACATCCATTTACATTAGACTACTTCCATCACATTTATGCTTGGGAAAATGGAGACAGAAGTAGACCTTTAAACATTACTTTTTCCAGACCTGGACGGACTCAAAAGTGAGCAGATGTAAAATGGATGAATGTCTGCCTGCCCATAGGCATATATGGAGCCTCTGATAAGGTAACCCAACATAACCTAACTGGAAGCTCCATGCAAGTCAATCAAACCACCCATGTGAAAGGGGCCTTACTAAGAACTTCTGGAAAAGTTCAATTGTAGCATTTGAATTCCCCATAGTATTGGCACCACATCATTCTTTCAGTATCAGAAGGCAGGAGACCAAACCTGTTACAAGTTTTGTTTAAACGTTAGGTCCCTGTAGCTTTTGTATTCTTTTTTTTTGTTATGGAGAACACAAAAATATGTAGTCTCTGCAGATTGTTACAGTTTGAGTATGTAGGTTATTAGGCGGCGGTGAAAGACAATGTGAGATAAACATTGCTCTTTCTTTTTAGGGACACTAACAGAAATCCATAGGTTGTGCTTCCAACCTCACAATAATTGGCCTAAACAAAAATTTTTGGACACGTCTAAAGGCAGAATGGTTTCATATCTCCTGGTTAGTTTAATGAAAGTTTAATTTTTCTCTTATAGAAAACATCTGATTTGCAGTCTTTGCCCAACCCAGAAGCCATAAGGTAACTTTGCCCCCTTCCCCCAGTGCAATACATAAGAGAAGATTCTCCAAACCAATTTAGGTTTTACCCAAGTGTGCCCTGCAAAAGAAGGAAAATAGCCATAAAAAACTATGTGCTTTGGATTGGGATGTTATGTTAAGGCCATCAATACCTTATTATAATTTGAAAAGACAATAGGACAGCAGTGTATGATTTTCATTAGCAGGATAGTATGAATTTATTAAATAAAACAAAATAGTACACTCGCGTTAAAAATTCTTGACATTCAGCATGGAGAACAATGGATCCACCAGGGGAGAGATACCATCAGGCTGTACTTTTCTTTCCATTAGCGTGTTGAGGCTTCCATAAGGCAATGTCAGCATTGCCAATGGTTGCTGACCGCTGTCAGATCTAAGCGTCCTTCCAGGCCGGCGGGTGGGACCAACTGACGCTTAGTACAGCCTGATGGGATCTCTCCCCTGGTGCATCCACTGTTCTCCATGCGGAATGTCAAAAAAATTTATTGTGATTGTACATTTCATTTAATAATAATTCATACTATCATGGTAATGAAGATCCTGCGTTTAATGTCCTATTGTCTTTGAGCTGCACTAGATCTTCTTCCCAGATCTCTGTTAGTTGCAGGATTCTTCTCAGCGTGGAGCTGAGCCAAATACACTATACAGTGTTGATGCATTGCATTTTGGACGCTAAAAGTTGAGACTTATATAGTGCGCTGGACTGGTTTGTGATTTGTTTATTATAATTTAAATAGAACCTATGGGTTCTGTACCCTTAAAGTACAACTAAAAAATCCTGAATGACAGTCTAAATAAGTTTCAAATCAATTTTCTATGTGATGCATACGTCTCATCAAGTATACGAAAAAACGTCCTTTTCCTTCACCGAGCCAGATCCTCCATGTGTGTTTAAATACTCTCATATTCTCAGATACTCCAGTTCACAGTGGAAGAGTTTCAGCAAATGGCAGTACAGGCAATCCAGAAAACAGTGAGCAGGACTAGGTGTGGCCAGGTGCTGATTGACAAGCTATCAGGCTTGGGACAGTCACACCCCTTGCAACATTTTTTTTTTTTATCCCACTTTAGTGCAAGCTAGCACAGCCTATATGAGAGTGACAACAAAGCCCTCCATCGTACAAATGAGTCCCTCTGCTTGCAGACCTCACTTGAACTATCAGTTGGGATCTTACAATTCAATATCAATAAAGTATCTCACAAAAGTGGAGTACTCCCCTCACATTTTTGTAAATATTTTATCTTCATGTGACAACACTGAAGAAATGACACTTTGCTACAATGTAAAGTAGTGAGTGTACAGTGGGTATAAAAGTGAAAATTTGCTGTCCCCTCAAAATAGCTCAACACACAGCCATTAATGTCTAAACAGCTAGAAACAAAAAAGTGAAAATGTCCAAATTGGACTCAAAGGGGGTTATTTACGAAAGGCAAATCCACTTTGCACTGCAAGTGCACTTGAAAGTGCAATCGCTCTAAATCTAAGGGGTAGATCTGAAATGAGTGGAAGCTCTGCTGATTTTATCATCCAATCATGTGCAAGTTAAAATGCTGTTTTTCATCTACACTTTTGAATCTACAGCGACTTTACTTTCAAGTGCACTTGCAGTGCAAAGTGGATTTTACTGTAGTAAATAACCCCCAAAGTGTCAATATTTTGTGTGGCCACCATTATTTTCCAGCACTGCCTTAACCCTCTTGGACATGGAGTTCACCAGAGCTTCACAGGTTGCCACTGAAGTCCTCTTCCACTCCTCCATGACGACATCACGGAGCTGGTGGAGGTTAGAGACCTTACTCTCCTCCACCTTCCGTATTAGGATGCCCCACAGATGCTCAATAGGGTTTAGGTCTGGAGACATGCTTGGCCAGTCCTTCACCTTTACCCTCAGCTTTTTTAGCAAAGCAGTGGTCATCATGTTGGAATACTGCCCTGCGGCACAATCTCGGAATGGAGGGAATCATGCTCTGCTTCAGTATGTCACAGTACATGTTGGCATTCATGGTTCCCTCAATGAACTGTAGCTCCCCAGTGCTGGCAGCACTCATGCAGCCCCAGACCATGACACTCCCACCACCATGCTTGACTGTAGGCAGGACACACTTGTCTTTGTACTCCTCACCTGGTTGCTGCCACACATGCTTGACACCATCTGAACCAAATAAGTTTATCTTGGTCTCATCAGACCACAGGACATGGTTCCAATAATCCATGTCCTTAGTCTGCTTGTCTTCAGCAAACTGTTTGCAGGCTTTCTTGTGCATCATCTCTAGAAGAGGCTTCCTTCTGGGACGACAGCCATGCAGACCAATTTGATGCAGTGTGCGCCGTATGGTCTGAGCACTGACAGGCTGACCCCCCACCTCTTCAATCTCTACAGCAATGTTGACAGCACTCATATGTCTATTTCCCAAAGACAACCTCTGGATATGACGCTGAGCATGTGCACTCAACTTCTTTGGTCGACCATGGCGAGGCCTGTTCTGCGTGAAACCTGTCCTGTTGAACAGCTGAATGGTCTGGGCCACCGTGCTGCAGCTCAGTTTCAGGGTCTTGGCAAACTTCTTATAGCCTAGGCCATCTTTATGTAGAGCAACAATTCTTTTTTTCCAGATCCTTAGAGAGTTCTTTGCCATGAGGTGCCATGTTGAACTTTCAGTGACCAGTATGAGAGAGTGAGAGCGATAACACCAAATTTAACACACCTGCTCCCCATTCACACCTGAGAACTTGTAACACTAACGAGCCACATGACACCAGGGAGGGAAAATTGCTAATTGGGCCCAATTTGGACATTTTCACTTAGGGGTGTACTCACTTTTGTTGCCAGCAGTTTAGACATAAATGGCTGTGTGTTAAGTTATTTTGAGGGGACAGCAAATTTACACTGTTATACAAGCTGTACACTCACTACATTACATTGTAGCAATGTGTCATTTCTTCAGTGTTGTCACATGAAAAGACATAATAAAATATTTACAAAAATGTGAGGGGGTGTACTCACTTTTAGCACACTCATTATTGTTGCCAAAATCTGCAACCTATAAGCACAATGGACATATGCAACAGTCATCAATAAATTTACATGTATATTTTATTATACTGGAAGTGATGTACCTTTTTAGATTTTTTCCTCAAAACGTATCCTCTGTACCATCCTGTAAAAAAATGTATAACAGGTCAGCTAATGCATAGATACAACCTAAAGAAAAAAGTTCAGCTTGAACAAAAGTACCATTAAAGTAAGATGACAGGGTGTGACCAACTTGGAATTCATTTTTTTTTTTTTTAAATATGAGCATCTGCTTGTATTAAAGCGTAGCTCCCAGCCACGGACGTGGGGTGCAAGCACTGCTAAAGCCCAATGGTAAAGGCCTTGTAGAAACGAGAGAACATTTTCCGGTACAGCCAATTATGATCAGATTGGGAACAGTGGAGGTTTGTCTGTGGTGTCACTGAAAAAGTTAAAAAAAAAAAAAAAAATAGGATTTTTTAAAACAGCTTACCTGTAAAATCCTTTTCTTTCGATGGACATCACGGGACACAGAGCCTCAGTAATTACTGATGGGTTATATAGGTATCACTGGTGATTGGACACTGGCACACCCGAACCAGGAAGTTCAACCCCCTATATAATCCCTCCCCCTTGCAGGGATACCTCAGTTTTGTAGCCAAGCAATATAGTGTATTAGAAGAGGGGCGGGACCTCTGTGTCCCGTGATGTACATCGAAAGAAAAGGATTTTACAGGTAAGCTGTTTTAAAAAATCCTATTTTCTTTCTCGAACATCACGGGACACAGAGCCTCAGTAATTAATGATGGGATGTCCCAGAGCAATGCTATCTGAGGGGGGGGGGACCACAACCAAGTAGGGTGCCATCAGACCTGAGGACTCTGTACCGCTGCCTGCAGCACACTACGCCCAAAGGCGATATCCTCATGCCTTCTCACATCCACCTTATAGAATCTGGTGAATGTATGGACTGAAGACCAGGTTGCGGCCTTGCAGATTTGAGCCATAGAGGCCCGGTGATGCACTGCCCAAGAAGCACCAATAGCCCTTGTGGAATGTGCCCTGATCTGAAACGGAGGAATCCTCTGTTTCAAACTGTAAGCTTGAATGATCAATTGTCGAATCCATTTAGAAATGGTAGCTTTTGATGCTGCTTGTCCTCTACTGGGACTGTCTGGCAGCACAAACAAAACATCTATTTTGCGAATCTGAGCAGTCGCTTCCAGATAGGCCTTAACTGCTCTTACTACATCCAAAGAATGTAGTAATCTTTCTTCCGGAGAACAGGGATCTGGCAAAAAGGAAGGTAGAACAATGTCTTGGTTTAGATGAAAATCTGAAACCACCTTCGGTAAAAAACTAGGATGAGGGCGCAGTACCACTCTATCCTTGTGTACATTTAAATAAGGCTCTTTACAGGAAAGAGCTGCTAATTCTGATACTCTTCTAGCAGAAGAGATGGCTACCAGAAAAATTAACTTCCTTGTCAGCAAGACCAAAGGAATCTGACGTATTGGTTCAAAAGGCTGTTTCTGTAACACAGACAGAACCAAGTTCAAGTCCCAGGGGTTTAGGGGCACCCTAACCAGAGGATTAAGACACGTCACCCCCTGTATAAAGTTTTGGACCAAAGAATGCAAAGCAAGTGGCCACTGAAATAATACTGATAAGGCCGAAACCTGGCCCTTGATGGTACACAAGGCCAGCTTCATCTCTAATCCCAATTGTAAAAAATCAAGAATTCTACCAATCACATATTTTCTGGGATGCCAACCCCTGGATTCACACCAAGATATATAAGCTTTCCAGACTCTATGATAAATAATTCTGGAAGCTGGCTTCCTTGCATTGATCAAGGTAGATATCAAAGGACCTGAAAGCCCACGACTCTTCAGAACGTGGGTCTCAATAGCCAAACCGTCAAATTTAGCGTTTGTAACACTGGACCCTGAGATAACAGGTCTGGGCGTAACGGTAGTGTCCATGGGGAACCCACCGTCATCCTTACTATTTCCGCATACCACGTCCTTCTGGGCCAAGCGGGGGCCACCAGAAGTACTGACTTCCTTTCCTGCCTGATCCTGCGAAGGAGTCATGGCAGTAGCAGAATAGGCGGGAATGCATAAATTAGTGAGAACTGATGCCACGGAATCACCAACGCATCCGTCCCATGTGCAAGAGGATCTTTTGTCCTTGCCACAAATCTGTCTATCTTTTTGTTGAATCGGGATGCAAAGAGATCTACATCTGGAACCCCCATCTTTGGCATATGGCCCAAAAGACATCGAGATGCAGAGACCATTCCCCTGGAAGTAACTGTTGGCGACTTAAATAGTCCGCCTGCCAGTTCTCTATCCCTGGAATAAAAACTGCCGATATGCAAGGCACATGCTTCTCTGCCCAGACTAAGATCTGGTTCACCTCCTTTTGAGCAGCTCGGCTCCTGGTGCCTCCCTGATGATTGACATAAGCCACTGCTGTGGCATTGTCGGACTGGATCCTGACCGGGCAACCCTGTAGCCTGATAGTCCAGGTCTTTAGGGCAAGATATACCGCACGGATCTCCAGAATGTTGATGGGTAAGGTCCTCTCGGTCTTGGACCATACCCCCTGAACCGCACACTGTTCCAGAACTGCTCCCCAACCCGACAGACTGGCATCTGTTGTTACCACCATCCAGGTAACCGGCAGAAAGGATTTTCCCTTCTGCAGATTTTTGGGTATGAGCCACCAATTGAGGCTCTGACGCACCGCATGAGACAGGTGCATCGGAAGGTCTAATGCCTGAACCTTCTTGTTCCAGGCCAACAGAATACTGTGCTGCAGTAGTCTTGAATGGAACTGAGCATAGGGAACCACTTCGAACGAAGACACCATCTTTCCCAGCAGCCTCATACAAAGGTGGACAGAGGGACCCTTCTTGGTCCTGACTGCCAGGATCAGCTCCCTTAAGGCAGTGATCTTTGCCTGAGGTAGAAATACCTTCTCCTGGCTTGTATCTATGATCAGACCCAAATACTCCAGTCTTCTTGCTGGTTTTAGGAAAGATTTGTCTAGGTTGAGGATCCAACCTAGGTGTTCCAGATACTTGACTGTGGTCCTCAAGTTCCCATTCAAGGAGGCTACCGATCGGTCTATCAGGAGCAGGTCGTCTAGGTATGCTATGACAGCTAATACCCTAAACCCTTAATCTGGCCAGAGGAGGAGTCAAGACCTTTGTGAACACTCGAGGTGCAGTGCTATCCCAAAGGGCAGAGCCACAAACTGGAAATGGCGTCTGAAACCTCTGATGAGCAGGAAAAATGGGCACGTGCAGATATGCATCTCTGATGTCTATCGATGCCAGAAATTCTCCTCCCTGCAGGGTGGAGACTACTGTCCGAATTGATTCCATGCGGAAGGATTGAATCTTTGGGAATCGGTTCAGATCCCTTAAATCCAAAATGGGTCTGACATCCCCACTTGGTTTTTGGACCGTAAAAAGGTTGGAATAGAAACCCAATCCTTGATTCTTCGCGGGAACTACCATAATGACCTACTGCGACAAAAGTCGCTCTAACGCTAGAAGGAGCGACTGCTTTTTCTCTGGATCTCTGGGGACACTTGACCTGAGGAAACGAGGAGAAGGAAATTCCTGAAACTCCAGCTTGTACCCTAAGGTTACCGTGGAGATTACCCATCTGTCCTGGAAATCCTTCTGCTAGAGCCCTAAGAACTGTCGCAGTCTTCCCCCCACTCGAGCGAGCGGGGGCGTCCCCTCATGCAGAGGTCTTAGTGTTTTGCCCAGTAGGCTTCTTCCCCCAGGACTTCTTTTGTCCCTGGGGTTGACTCTTGTCTCTGGACCCAGACGGAGGAGGCCATCGAGACTGCCTTGAGGCTGAAGCCCCCAGCGCTGGGGAAAGAGTCCGTTTGAAAGAGGGACGCTTACTCTTCTTCTTAACAGGTAAGAGAGTGCTTTTCCCACAGGAGATTCTCTTGATATAGTTATCCAAGTCTTCTCCAAACAACCTTTCACCACGAAATGGAAACCCAGCCAGGAGCTTCTTACATGGTGCTTCGGCTGACCAACCTTTCAACCATAGGATTCTACGTATATGCACTAACCCCAGCGACAGACGAGAGGTTTGCATGATAGAATCTCTGATGGCGTCAACATCATAACATAAGGGCGCTGGAAGGTTAGCCAACCCCTGGGCCTGCTGTTCAGGTAAAACCTTGATGACCTGCTTAACATGGTCTCTTAGGTATTGACAGACTCCAATCGCTGCTACTGCAGGTTGAGCCACTGAACCTGCTAAGGAGAAAACATCCTTCAATAGGGATTCCATCTTTTTATCTACAGGATCCCTGAGCATCTGAGCATTGTCTACAGGACAAGTCAGGCTATTATTTACGGAGGAAATTGCGGCATCAATGGCCGGTACTCCCCACATTTTCATAAACTTTTCTTCCATAGGATAAAGTGTTGAACTTTTTTGGCGGAAAAAAAACGTCTATCTGGGCGATCCCACTCAGCATAAAGAAGCTTTTCAAGTAAATTATGAACAGGAAAAGCCTGTGCTGTTTGAGGAGGTTTCAGTGACCCTAAAGAAGAAGAGGGTTCTTTAACTGATTCAGATATGGGCAACTTAAATGTGGAGCGGACCAATCCAGTAAGGATCTGCACTAAGACTTTCTCCTCTTGGGAAGTCGCAGAGGGTCCCTCTCCACCTGATTCCTGCGAAGAGGAATCATCTGTCCCATCCTGATCCTCTGAAAGGGATTCATCTCCTTTATCCCAGAGCTCCTCTTCCTGAGGGTCTTGGGGAACAGAGGAAGGCCTAGTGTGAAGACGTAATCACTGCCATTATTCTTTCCTCTAGACCATTAATGGTTGAGGAGAAAACCTCCTGTGTAATGTATACAGGGGCTGAAGTGCCAGTAGCAGGTATAGCCCCTGACCCCCGACGGCTCTCCCTGGCTAGCTGTCCCTGGCCCCTCAGGGGGGGAGGATGCTGCAGACAGGGGGCCCTCAGAACCTTTACGAGATCCCCTAGAGTCTCTGGTTCTTGGGGTGCCTGAACCTCTTCTACCCATAGTGCAAAGCAACAAGGTGGAGGTATCACAATATGAACACTGACTGCTGAGTGATGTAGTCTGGCTAAAAGCCGTGCTACCCAATGCCCAGTCTGGTATTACTTTAGTAAATGCTGCCTAGGAGAATGCCTGTGTCCCACCTTACATGCGACTGTCAGCTCTGTGTCCCTCCAGAAGGCTTAGTGCACCTGCAATCAGTGCCTTTAATAGCCTGCAGCCGGTCCTGTGGGCGTCTGAGCACACTGTGCTGATGCCCGCCCCCCCTGTTTTTTGAAAAAACGAGCGATTCCCGCGCTAGCCGACCCTTCTGGACCAACATGGAGGAGGCTGGGGGAGGAGGAAGAGAGGCCGGTAGTAATGGGCCTGCCCTGTGCAAATGGCGGCGGCCGCCGCCGCGACGGCGGTGAAAATGCGGTGTCTAACCGCCTTACAGATCACCTGCCGCCCCCCCCCCCAGTCTGGGGGGAGATATCCCTGAGGAGAGCCCCCCATCCATCCTACCTGGAGCCGGCCAGAGGAGCTTGTGCAGCGTCGAACACTTGAGACAGACATCAGCATGAGAAGGTTTGTGCTATTGGCAGCCCCCGGTGGTCACAATAGGCATAGCATCCATTTACCTTAAAGGAGAAACCTACTAGAATTTAAAAATTCTGTGGAATCTCCCGTACCTTATTCACCTGCAGGGTTTGTTGTACAGACCCAATCTTCGCCTCTCACGGTGGGCTCACTTTGAAAAAAACGTCAGACTGGGGCCCCCTACGAATAGGGGGATCCACAGTTCTGGCCCTGTAAAGCACCCGGCTAGAAATTAGGCTAGAAAAAACATTTTCTAATATGCGGGGTCCAGCTCTCTAAAAAGAGAAGCGTCACAGGTAAAACCTCGTTTCTTCGGACACGAGGCCCGGGTACCATCCAATTCGGCCTAGAAAAGACACTTTGGAATGGATCCGGTTCTCCTGGCCTGTCCCAGTATAGGATAATCCCTTTGGAGCCTAGCACAGGACATCTTTACACGTCCATCACCTAAGACACTGGCGTAAAAACTGAGGTATCCCTGCAAGGGGGAGGGATTATATAGGGGGTTGAACTTCCTGGTTAGGGTGTGCCAGTGTCCAATCACCAGTGATACCTATATAACCCATCAGTAATTACCTAGGCTCTGTGTCCCGTGATGTTCGAGAAAGAAATTCCTCTGTCACTGGTGTTACTGGAAGGAAAGAATGTCCCTGTGTTAGTAGCATGACTGAAAATCTATATTGGTGGGATGAAGGAGGGTAGAGAAGCTGGAAGGTGGGCTCTAAAGAGCGAAACTAAAGGGATCTGGGGGAGCTCTGAGTGAGGATGGGGGCTGAAACGGCTCTAAGAGCTTGTTCATATGTGTGTCAGTACTCCAGGTTAGGGTCCACCTAAAAAGTGTTTTGTGATCAACTGCTTTTTGAAGGGTGTTTGACAGGCAGTTAAGAGGCTATATATTACTTCCTCATTGTCCGTTTAGACGCTCATGAAGCAGGACAGTTGCAACACTGCCCTATTCACTTAAATGGGTAGTGATTGGTGATGCTGCTGTGTGCAGAATATGTCATGCTGTTTAATATCTGCCACGACTGCAAAGAATTGCAATTCTGTGTTTAAGTGGGTGGTCAGGGGGCGGTAAAATCACAGTTCAGCTGTCTGCTTTTGCTGCCCCCTGGTTTCCATGTGAATGAGCACTAAGAGAAGGAGGCGGCGGCTAAGGGGCTCTTGGGAGGTTCTGAGGAGGAGAGGGGAGGTCCAGGGCGGAGCTGTCCACCCACTCCCTGTGTGCTCACTTCAGAACTACTTCTCAGTGACACACCCACTGGAAATGAAGCCAGTTCCTTTTTCCCTGCCTCTGGTCATGTGATATGTCACATGACAAGGTGAGACAAAGAAGGGAAGTTTACCCTCATTCCCCCAGCAGCGCCACTCTGAGATTGAGGTGTGTTCTCAGCCACCGTTCGCTTTGTTCCAAAGCAGCCTGCTGTGGGTGGAAGAAGAAGACAGTAGAATCCTTCCTCCAGCAGCTATTGAGGCCCCTACTTCTTGTTATAGGGGTGTCGCTGGAGAATAGATTGTCCAAAGCTCCCAACATGCCTCCCCTCCAATTATCAACACTGCACCTGGAGCACATTCCCCTTCTACACCCCACTCCCCAATTCCACATCCCTGGTTCAAGCCACTGGATAATGCAGGATCTGCAACCTCATCATTAAAAAGGAGAATCTGACACTTTGTCCACTCAGGGCAAAGTGACAGGTTCTCTTGTGAGAACAAATCTTCATGCTTCTATATCTCTTTAAAGTATACCTTCAAAAGGAGGAAACATGGAGCCTGCTACTTATGACCTTCTTAAAATACTATCACTCACACTGACATGCTGACTTCAGTCATTTCTGCGCAACTTCCCAGAACAAGTACACAGATCAGGGACGTCAAATATAGGTAAGAAGTTCTTTTCTGCATACCTGTTCCAGAAGATCTAACTACCCATACACTTCCTACACTTGCTAGAACAGCTACAGCAAGCACAGATAAACAATTTTTAGAATGTGTACTTTTGTAATCCTCGACTTGCCCCAGCCTGGTCACATTTGGCCCTTACATTCTAGTAGGGAACCCAGACAACCACATGGGTGTTGATGTGACTAATGTGCAACCTGGAGAGTGGGGTGTCAGACCTCCTACTTGCTACCAACGCATGTTAGCCATTTGTGAGTTATTTCTGATTATTACCTCCTCTGTATTGTGCGGCAAAGTAAAAAAAAAAAATCTAAAAAAAATTACAGATTTTAAAATCCATTTCAGGTGCTAGGTACACATTAACCTAGTTCTGCTAACATGCAGGACAACAAAAGCTTAATTTTGTATCCCACTAATTCTGCCCACAACAAAAACTCCACTGTGCTAATTCCTGGAGAAATAATTAGCTACGGATTTCTGTACCAAGCATGCTTAGGCATTACGTAAGTCATTAGAACTTTATTTTAATAGAATATAATTAATTGTGCATAATAATTATAATGATACACACAGGATGAAATCAAATGCTGAAGGAGAATTCTAAATATAGAAACACAAGTCCCATATGCAGTCTCTTAGAATACCTTACATTGCAGATTAGGTGCATCACAGAAAGAAAGCAAAATAATAAAATCAAAAGACATGTCATTTTTTTTTTTTTTTCCAAAAGGGCCAACATTTCAACCCCATACCAAGGATCCATTTCTTGAAAATCCTTCACTTTGGTAAGTGGCTATAAAAGACTCTGTGGGGAGTCCGGGCCTTTCATAAGCCACTGCACCTTTACCGAGAGCCAGCTGTGATTGGGCTTTTGTCAGAACCTGAATTTAGTCTCAGGTTTTAATGCAGTAGGCTAGTAAACTCTATTAAGTTTCAGATTATATTTAATTTTAGCTTTAATTATGGAGTACTCTGCTTGAAAGTCGAGAGCTAAAAGTTCTATTTTTTTTTGCATACGGTTGCATGCTGTAATTGTGTTTGATATCACCGCCGCATACATAAGTACAGTAGCATACAGTCATTTAGGTTAATGATAGGCTGTACACTGTACCTTGAAGGGCTGCCTGAGCAGAGGAAATATGGCTTCAGTTACGCAGAAAGGACTCAGGTGGTCCGTGTGCAAGAGCCTCAAATCTAAACTTGGTGATATTAAATGCAGATTTTAAAAAACAAAAACTGTTATACTTACCCTGCTCTGTACAGTGGTTTTGCAAAGCAGCCCCGATCCAACTCTTCTCGGGTCCCCTGCCGGGGCTCCTGGCCCCTCCCTCCTGCCGAGTGCCCCCTATAACAAGCAGCTTGCTATGGGGCCCTCGGCTCGCTCCTGAGCTGCTGCTCTGTGTTCATTCAGGCATGGAGCGTGGCTCGGCCCCGCCCCCACTCTTTCCTCACTGGCTGTGATTGACAGAAGCGGGAGCTCCCGCTGCTGTCTCAGCCAATGAGGAGGAAGAGACCCAAGAGAGGCGCTGCTCTTGTGCACATTGGTGGATCAAGATTGGGGCTCAGTTGAGTAGGGTGGGGGGGGGCCATGAAGGTAAAAAAAACACTTGAGCCTTAAAAAACATTTTAAAGAATATGTAAACCCAACTTCATATTCCTGATATGTCTGCTGCACCATGTATTTATAAAAAAAGAAAAAAAGTATCCTATTCTCTTTGTATTACTTCCCTTGTTTGAAATATCCCTGGTGTCCCTGCTAGTCCCTCTGATCTCCTGTTAAAAACTGACCACACTAGGCATGAGCGTGGTCAGTTCTCTAGCTGTGCTGGGAACTCAGTCTGCTCTCCTCCAATGATCAGGCTTGTGCTGACATGGCCACCCCCCCTCCCTCACAGCCATTCACTGCCATTTCTCCTACGTGAGCTTCTTATGCAGCTGAGAACAGAGGGTATGTGGTCACTTTAAAAGGCCATGTAGCAGCACTAGTTTTGCTTCTCTAACATCAATGTGGTTTATGTCTCAAGCTGTCAGAAGCAATGTGGGTTAATGTTAGACAGTTTTATAAGACTGGGGTTGACAGTCTGCTTTCTTGTGAAAAGCCACTCTTCCGAATTGTATTTCCTATTTTGGAGAACTGATAAGAAGCACAAGAGTAGGTGTTCAATTCTTTTTCAGAGACTGAGACACTATCACACTGAAAATGAAAGGCAATGAGAGATATGGTTGTCTTTATTGGAATCACTGCATCACCAAGTCTTGCAACAATCCTCCAACCCAACTTGGCTGAATATGACATGCAGTATACATGCAATAAAAAACAACTAAAAAAAAATATATTTTTTTTGCCACAAAAAGGAGAATGATTCTAGACGTGCATAAAATGTCATGATGAGACAGAAAATCTCTCCCTGCTCCAACAACTGCTCTGAATATTCTTAAAAAAAGTCTGTTTCTTTTTTTCTTTTGTAGCACCTTCCCCCCTAGGGGAAAAAAAAAAAGTGTAGATAGCACTTTGTTCCATCTCTCTATGTACTGTAGTAGCCGAAATACCATGATAAACAGCGCAACCTCTCCTCACCACTTTCCGGCCACACAATATCAGAGACAAATGTAATGAGCCACAAATAACACCACTTGTCTCCAGCTCTGTGTGCTGCACAGCACAGACACTTTTATATGGTCTGAAGTAAGGTTGCACCAATATCATTTCTTTAGCAGCGAGTATGAGTCCCGATACTTTCGGTCAAGTACTTGCCAATACCGAGTACTGGTACATTGCGGTGCTGATGCGAATTGCGCCAATACCAAAAATTTACGCAAATCGTACTGCAAAGAATCACATGCGATTTGAACAGGCATGTGGAAGAGCTTCACGATTAATCGTTAAAAAAAAAAAAATCGCGATCTCGATTCAACCCCCCTCACGATCTTAATCCAGCATTTCTACGCTTCAGTGCAGAGCCGTTCTCTGCTCACAGCTGTCAAAAAAAAAAAAAGGCAGCCTGCCATGTTTATCACATTGCTCAGCCTTGAGATAAAAAGAAATATTGTATCATTTGTTTTTTTTAGATCAAAGCGATGAACTTCGGTCTGTAAATGAGGGCAGTTTAACCACTTAAGGAACGGAAGGATTTGCCCCCTTAATGATCAGGCCATTTTTTCAGATACAGCAACTGCGTGGCCGTGCACTCAAACAAAATGAATGTCCTTTTTTTCCCACAAATAGAGCTTTCTTTTGGTGGTATTTGATCTGTTTTATGTGTTGCTCTATAAACGAAAAAAGAGCGACAATTTTGAAAAATAAAACAAAAACCACAATATTTTTTACTTTTTGCTATAATACCAAAAAAAAACTAACAAAGCAAACAAAAAAAAAAATTCATCAGTTTTAAAAAAAAAAAAAATGTTAGAACTCACAATACAGATCTGGCCACATACAAAATAATCTACATAGGTGACCCAGTCTGCTGATGATAGCAAATCAGGGCCGCTGGAAGAGAAGTTCCGGAACCCTGTGGGTACAGGGCGGAAGTTATATCAGCTTGGGGGGAAAACCGCCTTTACATCTCCAGCCCTGTGAGAAGCCATCATCAGCAGGACGGGACACCTATGTAGATTATTTTGCATGTAGCCAGACATTTTTTTAAACTGCCCATTAGATGGTGCTTTTCTCTTCACACCCACACACAGTGGGGGAAATTGCATTAAATTCAGACAGGAATCATACTGCATTCCTGTTCAAATTGCATTTGATCCTTTGCATTGCGATTTGCGCCCATTCATTTTGTATTGACGCAAATCGTACCACAAACTATCGGTTTCAGTATCGCGAGCATTTGGGTGAGTACCTATACTCGCGCAAATTCTTGGTATTGCCACAGATATCGGGGCTTCCCTAGTCTGAAGGATTTATTGAAGAATGACCACATCACAAAGGACAACGTGCAATGTTTCAGAGCCATCCATGACCCTTTAATCTAGCGTGTGATAAGTGCATACAATGGTACACTGAACATAGAAGGCCATATTTATAAGACAGCTGTACATTTGCCAGAATCAGAAACCCCATCAGAAGAACATCAGCCATACAGTAACTATACGTTACTAACATTTGTCAACATCTGTTTTTCAATGGAAGAATGTGATTACTGTAACATTTGCCTTGTTTATAACAAAGTGCAACTACATTAGCTACACATTCCCAGACACTTTCGTACATTTACTAGGCTCAGATGGCAAATAGTTTGATTTTACAAGTTAAGGCCGGTTTCACACCGTTTCCATGTGGTGCACCCGTGGGTTTCGTGCGGTCAACCCGGTTTCCTCTACACTACCTGTTTGTGAGATTTTGGCGCCTCTGGCAGTCCTAGAGTCTATAGTGCTAAACTAAAAACTTTTGCAGTTCTTATTGTTGGCATAGCAAAGTACAGGCAGTCCCCCGAGTTACAAGCACCCCACTTACAAATGAATCATACTTACTAATGGAGGGAGACAACAGGAAGTGAAAGGAAATCTTCCCCTAGGAAGGGTAACTCACCTCTGTGAGAGTTATCATGGGAAAAAAGGCGTCTCCATTGAAGCTTTAACACCAATCCTTGTTTCTACAACAACCCAAAATTTTCAAAATCCAATTGTCACAGGGGCAGAAAGTGAGGTGAAATCTTCTGAACAGGGACACAGACCGGCAAATAAATGTGTTAACCCTTCCCTATGCTATCCAAAAAAAAACAAACACATTTTTTTTGGTTGGAGTTGCACTTAAAAAAATGTACCTGTTCCAACTTACATATAAATTCAACTTAAGAACAAACCCATAGAACCTATCTTGTTTGTAACCCGGGGACTGCCTGATTTCAGTTTTAGTTTGGGTTCATTAGTAAAAGATGAGGTCATTCACTCACCTTCATGTGTCTCTAGAAGGTGCACAGTGTCGCCGATCTGGAGGTTGAGCTCATCGCTTCCTCTTCCCTCATAGTTGTAAATGGCTAGAAAAAAAATAAATAAAAAATGTTCCTTTATTAATTGTCATCAGATAAATACATCTACATGGTAAAAGAATCATCTGCAGTCCGTATGAGGCAAAGATGAATTTGCTTTATTCAGCACCATATTACTTTTATTTGGGTGAACAGCCCACATCAATCCTCTTTTACTAGGATGAATTCTTCAGTAGCCAACATTTTGCCTTATAAATGCACAGTAGTGACGGGTTGCTTAGATTTCCATATTATCCACAGGCCCACAAAATAACGTAATATAAAGTGAACCTGTGCAGGCTATGGACATGCAATTATGTACATATCTTTAACAAGCAGATGAGGTCCTGGAGAAAAAAAAAATGAAAATGTTGTGCATCATGCATGCATATAAAAAACATGCTTTTTAAAATAAAAAAAAAATAAAAAAAAAAGGGAGCACTTAAAATGCTCAAAACAATATATTTTATGAAAGTAGAGGACCTAAAGAATAAAATTGATGGTAGTTGCAAATCCTTTTTAAAGTTAATACAAGTCCATTATTTCAGCTGTAGGTACTGGTGAGCAATTGATTCTCAAAGTTAACAGAAAGGTACTGTAGTAGGGTAGGATGTAGCTAGATTCTCAGCAGCTCCAATGCTCCCAACAGCGACTTGGCAGCTTTTCCATGTAAACACAGCTCTGCGTACTAGTGCACCCACAGCTGGTTCACATTAGAAGATATAGGCCCCTTTCACATGGGCGCCTCCACTAAATGGAATCCGCTTGCTCAGCAGGGATCTCTCTGCTGATCCCCACTGAGCAGGCGGATGACAGGTCTGCATAGCGGAGCAAACATGGACACAGCCCTGCTCTGCTCTTTTGGATGTAAACGGACCGCCTGTCCATTTCCATCCGATGCGATTCACCGGACAGATGGGGAATAGGACCACCATCCGTCTGTTTTTGGCAGACAGGGTGGGATGGCGGCGGGAATCAACAGACATGTGTCTTCTGACATCTGCCGCTCGATAGAAGGGTCCGATCAAGTCTGCCTGAAAAACTGACAGGCGGACTTGATCAGACAGCCCGTGTGAAAGGGGCCTTAAAAGGGCAAAAACCCCTCGCATGTAAAACAAGAAAATTTGAGGGTCTTAAAAGACAGTGTTCATCATGGGAAATGACTTTTGAGTAAGAAGAGTCAACTTCTTTAACACTAGGAAGTGCTTTACAATCAGAGTTCAGTGTTAATATTATATATATATATATATATATATATATATATATATATATATATATATATAAAAAAACCAGGTACAGCTGCTTTGCTATTATTTTTTTTATTATTATTATTCACGATTTATATAGCGCCAACAGTTTACGCAGCGCTTTACAATGTATAGGGGGGACAACACAATTGCAGTACAGTTCAATACAAAAGGTACAGGAGGGCCCGGCTCTTAGAGCTTACATTCTAAGTTTGCTATCTGATGTCACAGTTGCATTAGCTGCTGTGCCACTTCAAGTATGATAATTAAAATAGAAACACCCTATTGGATTTGATGATCATATTAAAAGGACAAAAAAAAAAAAAAAAAACGATAGTGACTGATGATAGACAAATGTCCAGCCACATTATGCTGAAGTGGAAATAGCCAAAAAGCTTAATGTATTTACTAACAGATATATCAGTCTGGATGTCACTCCACTTCCTCAAACTCAATCTATCCAAAACCAAACTTATAAATTTTTCTCCACCACGTGCCCCCTCCCCTGATCTCTGTCAAAATCGATGGCGCAACTATAAGCCCCTCCCCGCATGCCAAGGTCCTAGGTGTAGTCTTTGACTCTGAACTCTGCTTTAAGCCCCACATCCATTTACTGTCCAAACCTTTGCAACATCTCCAAAATACGCCCCTTTCTAACCAATGATACAACAAAGCTCTTAATTCACTCCCTGGTCATCTCTCGCCTCGACTACTGCAACTCCCTTCTCATTGGCTTACCTCTAGATAGTCTATCCCCCCTTCAGCCCATCATGAATGCTTCTGCCAGACTCATCCACCTTACCAGTCATTCTGTATCTGCTACTCCGCTCTGCCAATCCCTCCACTGGCTTTCACTAACCCAACTATTTAAATTCAAAATACTAATAACTTACAAAGCCATCCACAATTTAGCCCCAAGCTACATCCGCCTAGTCTCAAAATACCAACCAAATCGTTCTCTTCGTTCTTCCCAAGACCTCCTGCTCTCTAGCTCCCTCGTCACCTCCTCCCATGCTCATCTCTGGGACTTTTCCAGAGCCTCTCCCATCCTATGGAACTCCTTACACCAATCTGTCCGATTATCTCCTACTCTATTAGCTTTTAGACGATCCCTGAAAACCCTCCTCTTCAGAGAAGCCTAACCTACCCACACCTAACATTGTATTTTCATTTTCTCTATCAGTTCATTCCCCAAGTTATTAACTTTTGTTTCACCTGACCCTCCATTCTAGATTGTAAGCCCTCAGATTCCTCCTGTATTGAATTGTATCGTAACTGTACTGTCTGCCCTCATGTTGTAAAGCTCTGCGCAAACTGTTGGCGCTATATAAATCCTGTATAATAATAATAAAAGTACGGAGGTAGCCTCAGAGTCGTTTAGCAGCACCTTTTAATCAGCTAATCCGTGATGGTAAGAGCATCATCATCCCCACTGGTGTGCAGGGGAATAGGGTCAGCAAACACATTTTCCAATTTCAAATTAAAAGTGAGAAACACATTTAGATCTGACTTCACAGCACAGAGTAGCTTAAAGTTGGAGCTTTTGCTAAACATTCAGTAAACTGGACACTGTGGATAACTGTTCAGAATAGCAGCCTTTGCAAAAAATTTAGCAACTCACTGTAAAAAATAAACGGAATATGGAAAGAAATGAAGAAAACCCCTTTTACTTCATCAAATTAGTTACATGGCAAGCATTTTCTATGGGCAAAACACTCTGTAATATTTTTACTTAACCGCTTGCCGCCCGTGATATAGCAATAAGATGTCGGCATAGTGGTTGCGATATCCTGACCAGACGTCATATGATAGCAAGCTGCTGCGCGCCCCCGGGGGCGCGCATCGCGGCGAAAGTTGTTGCGGTGTGTCAAGTCTGACACACCGCAACTCCGATCTAGGTAAAGAGTCTCTGACAGAGACTCAGATTAGGACACAGGTTGCAATTGGAAACACAGGGTCTAATACCAAGCTGGCACTATCCACAAATTTCAAGCCTGCGATACCTTGGTACTGACATCTGCTCAAGATGCTGTGCATGAAAGCAAACTAGCACACAGAATTTTACCTGCCACAATACCTGCCTGGCAATACAACGTATATGCAAATGAGGTGAAACAAATGTCAATGAGAGAGAGAGAGAGAGAGAGAGAGAGAGAGAGAGAAATCCACAGTAGAGCACTACATTAATCTACAAAACTCCTAAATATTAACATATTGAAATGATCAACATAAAACACCCATACATAATGAAAAGTGTCCATATGGCATATCAAAAAAATATATATGCTCCAGCATATGCAAATCAATATGGTAATACTGTCCAACTTAAAACAATGAGAAAATAGTGAAACAAAATCTTGTTGTTCCACCAAAATCCTTCAAAGTGATGTGTGCCAATTCCACTCCCTTAAGAATAAAGCTCACCAGAGGCCGAAGTGACAAAACGCGCCTGGACGTGGGTAAACGCCAACGCTGAGACGGTGACTTCATGTGTACGAAGCAAGCTATGAAGCTCATTTTTTCCTCAATAACTGCAGCAGAGGATGTTCTCACCACCATCAAGCTGAATGATCTTTGGAGCGGCGGAAGTCACAATGCAGTTCTACATTCATGATCGGGATACACTTCTACCCCTCTGCTGCAGCTATTGAGAAATTATTTCTCTAGATGTTTTTGAAGCTTTGACTGTTGTATAGGATCTATAGGCTAGCTATATGCCTCTCTTCTACCCAGTATGCTATATTATGCTACTTTTGTAACCATTGCTGAATCAGGGTTCAATATTGTCTCTACTAATATGGACCAGTCATACATGTGATGACACTTGTCTGCAACATCCGCCGTATCCTGGATACTTACCTACCTTTGTTACCAACTCTTGGTTGATGTGCATATTAATGTATGCCTAAGCTCATGAAGAAGCGTGTACGCGTGTAACATGTAGAGCCGAGCTACTGCACATTATGATCAACTCACACCAAGCCTGATAGAACAATAAGTGTTGTTTCAACAAGGACATCGTCATGATCATTCAGGAGTATAATTTCTTGGTGTATGGGTTGTGTCTTGTAATAGCATATAGGAAATTTCTACTTTGCAAAGTTTTTAAACTAGTGTCTGTCTGGTTGGTCTTTTTTTTAATCAAATTGTAATCAAAACATTTTTATCTTTAAAAATTGTGTATCGCAGTGCCTATAAAGTCCAATACCAATCCTTCCAATAGCATCTCCTGTTTCCCAAAGGAGACGATGCATTGGGCATTACCTGGCCCCTTTGGTCTATGAAACCTTGGGGCCCCAATCCATGACAACAGGAATATAGAAGTTACAGGAATGCAGGACTTTCTTTCAGACATCCAAAAACTTTAATACGACATGGACAAAATATTGATGTATTAAAGTGAAATATACTATTCGCTTTACAACACCACTTAGGTATTTGAGATGGACAAAATGAAGATTTAACAATCCAGCCGGACAATTTTGGCAAGCTAAGCAGCCGGTAATGTATTGTTTTAGCTTGAAATGCTTTTAGTATGGAAGCCAAAAATATAGATATATTAGGACTAATTAAATAGGCATGTCAGTTTTATAACCTGGATTCAGTTCTCAAATGGTCCAATAATTACTTCAGTAAGAACAATAGAACAATGCTGGACTACTGGTTACCATCTTGTCATCTGCTGTCCAGTGATAACCACGACTCCACACAAACAGCTAAATGCGCAAATTTAGTACATATAAAAGATAGGAATTTAATCTGCCAAAGGATTTGCATTTCTGTCCATTCATCCCTGAAATATACATAGCTCTGTCAAACAGCACAGCCGGGGGGGGGTTTGACATCACTTACAATAATGCCCCTCTCTATCTCCAGCCTGCAGATTACACAGGGAACAAGCAGACTCATGGAGGTTGATTTACTATAACTGGAGAGTGCAAAATCTGGTGCAGCTCTGCATAGAAACCAATCTGCTTCCAGGTTTTAGCCCCCCTGTTCACATCGGACGCGATTTGACAGGTCAAATCGTATGTCAAATTGGAGCCTATTGCCAGCAATAGGAGCATCCCAATCGGTGCAACGCCGACTTTGCGGCACTGCACCGATTTCCAAAAATAGTTCCTGAACTACTTTTGGTGACTTCGGGGGTGATTTCAATAGACATCTGTACATGAACCCGCACAGATGTCTTTCAAGTCGCTCTCAAAGTCGGACTAAAATGTGGCTTTGAAATGATGCAAGTTCAGATGAATTCACACGATTTCAAAAGCGTGTTCAGTGTGAACGAGGGCTTACTGAAAAAGCTTAATTGAACAACCTGAAGTTAGAAGCTGATTGGCTACTTTGCACATCTGCACCAGATTTTGTACTCTCTAGTTTTAGTAAATTAACCCTATGAGGTATTTCCTCTGCTCTGTCCTCCTATCAGCATGTTTGTACATTTTACACATAATTGCATGCGGTGTACTTGATTGGTTCCCAGTCCTGTCCCATCTTCTCCCAGACTGAGTGCTGCTGTGTAGGAGACTGCAATAGGTTGATATACCAAGTTAGACCCCTTTCACACGGAGGGCGTTTTGCAGGCACTATAGCGTTAAAAATAGCGCCTGCAATCCACCCACAAACAACTGCAGCATTGTCTCCAGTGTGAAAGTCCGAGGGATTTCACACCGAAGCGCTGGCAGGACGTCAGGAAAAATCCTGTCAGCAGCTTCTTTGGAGCGGTGTGTTTACCGCTCCTCCACCGCTGCTCTCCACTGAAATCAATGGGGCAGCGATAGGATACCGCCGGCAAAATGCCGCTATTGCGGCACATTGCGAGCGGTTTTAACCCTTTCTCGGCCTCTAGCGGGGGGTAAGAGAGCCCCGCTAGCGGCCGAAATGCGCCGCAAAACCGACGGTAAAATGCCGCTATAAATAGCAGCATTTTACCGCCAACGCTATAGGCGGCTCGGTGTGAAAGGAGTCTTAAAGTGGAACCAAACTCATCAATTTAACAGTTTCAAAAAATATTTACATGCAACTGTCACATTGCTGGCGACAAACAATCACATGTCCAGCATCATGGCAGATGAAGATCAAACAGAAGCCAAGATGGCAGCTTCCTTGGCTGAAAACGATGGGATGGTTTAGTTTCACTTTAAATTCAAATTCTGTATTTAAGCTTGGTTCCAATCTGTGTGAGTAAAAGCGCGAAAAACCTTGTTTTTCCGACCAGTACAGAAACACGCTGCTCTTTAGTAGATGCACAATTGATAACAACACCACCACCCCTCACACACTGGCAACCATGCGGTTCGGTGAGTTGCCCCCCCCCCCCCCCCCATTTCACATGGGTAGGGCAGCTCATCGAAAAGAATATGCTGCTCTACATGAGCATCCATAGATGTGAACCAAGGCTTACACTATTGCATTAAAAAACATATTTAATAATTGCTAAATAAATATCTAACTTAGTCTGCGTCTTTGACGATTGTCTGCACACTATCTGCAGCCGAAGCTCGCAGCAGGGGGTCTCGTGCGTCTGAAATTTTTGCCTGAATTCATATCTGAAACAGATCCAAAAAGATGCACGGGACTCTTCTGCTTTGCGCTCCACAGCCGCCCCGGAGATGTGTGAACCGGCTCCATTGAGAATCGGTCACACTCTCCTGTCATGAGAACTGGATGCAGCGAAATCCACATCCAATTCACATAAGTGTGAACCCGGCCTTACCCACTGCAGCAGATCAGTGTGCACTTACTGCCTGGCTCAGATTTAATTTGTTTCTACGAGAATCAATAACCTAGCCCCTCTATTTTTTTTATGAAGGAATTCCAGGTATTTCAAGCTGGACCAATGTAACTATGTATAAAATATCCATACCTGCAATTTCTCTAAAAGAAGATCTTTAGCTCCTCTTTAAATTCTTGTTTACGGGGTTTAGTCTGGAAAACAATTAAAAGTCAGCAGCTACAAACACCGTAGCCGCTGACCTTTAATATAAGGACACTTACCTGTCCAGCGATCCAGCAATGTCGGCACCCCAAGCCAATTTGTCAATCGGCTTTGGGTACAGGCGCCAGTTTTGTTTTCAGGCTTCACAGCCGGCTTCCTACTGCACATGCACAAGTTGCACTACGTTTCTGAATGGCCCCACTGTCTTCTGGGACCTGTGTGTCCCAGAAGGCAGCGGGGGGTGGGCTGGGGGGAGACAAGGAGAGGCTGGAAAATGCTCAGAGATCACCTCAAAGATCTTACCCAGAAGTGGGAGCGGGTACCTGACAAAACCAGGTACCCACTCCCCCTCCCCCCCCCACCAAAAAAGTGCCAAATGTGGTAGTGGAGGGTACAAACAAGCGGAGCTTCCTCTTTTGGGTGGAGCTCCGCTTTAACAGTCAGCAGCTACACTATTTGCATACTGTAGCTGCTGACTTTAAAAAAAAACACACACTGACCCGTCCCTGGATCCAGCGATGTCCTCACCCAACCCGGCTCTTTGCCAGTCTTTGGGTCCCCAGCGTCAGCATCCTAATTGTAGACTTGTGGCATGTCCCAAGGCTGCGGGGGATTGTGTGTGTAGCAAACTTTTGCACTGATCTACTAGGCCAGGGGTAGGCAACCTTGACACGCCAGTTGTGATGAAACTACAAATCCCATCATGCCTCTGCCTCTAGGGGTCTTGCAATGTCTCATGGGACTTGTAGCTTCACCACGGCTGGAGGACCGAGGTTGCCTACCCCTGTCCTAGGCCTTTGGGTGAAGTTCTGCTTTGAGGCTATGTTCACAGTTTTTCAAGTGACAGCCCATTGCACATCTAATGTGCCAAAGAAGCTTATGTACACTAAGCAGAGCCAAGCACTTTTGGTGAAGTGAGTTTTAGCGTGTTTTGTTACATGACAAAATGTATTTTTTGCGAGCTTTGCCGTGTTTCTGAAAATGCGGGCAGAAATCTACGATTCTGGCCACGTTTTAGAACACCCAGGCTCACGTGCACAGCCTTAAAGAGCAAGTGAATAAAAGATGTGGTGCTACCTATAAGGCAACAAACAGCAGAAAGGGGTAAAGAATTGTCCACTCAACTCCTCAGAGTATACATACACAGAATATAAATATATATAGATGAGATAGACCTATCTACATACACACAATCTCTCTCTCATATATCTATATCTATATCTATATATCTATATCTCTAGATCAGGGATCTGTGCAGGCCAGTCAAGATCCCCCCACCACAAACTCGCTCATCCATGTCTTTATGGACCTTGGATAAGCGAATTTGGGGTGGAGGAACTTGACAGGCCTGGACTTGAGAGCCCTGACCTCAACCCAATAGAACACCTTTGGGATGAATTAGAGCGGAGACTGCGAGCCAGGCCTTCTTGTCCACTTCAGTGCCTAACTTTACAAATGCACTTCTGGAAGAATGATCAAACGTTCCCATAGACACACTCCTAAACCTTGTGGACAACCTTCCCAAGAGTTGAAGCTGTTATAGCTGCAAAAAGGTGGGCCAACTTAATATTGAACCCTACAGACTAAGACTGAGACTGAGATGCCAATAACTAGTTACAGACCGCCCGCCACAGTTGTACTGTGGCGGGTTGGCTCGCCTGCGTGAAACGCAGTCATTGTACGTCGGGTGCGTACACAGCGATTTGTGGGCGCACCCATTCGTGAGCAGGGGAGCCAACCAGCGGGTCCGCTGGCCACCCATGATCGCTCCAGAAACAAGCAGAATGGGGATCGGTCAGTGTAAACAGATCCCCGTTCTGTCAGGGGAGAGAGATAGTCTATTCCTAGTGATCAGGAACAGCGATCTCTCTCCTCCTCCAGTCAGCCCAGCCCACATAAAGTTAGAAACACCTCCCAGGGAACACACTTAACCCCTTTCCTGCCAGTGACATTTATACAGTAATCAGTGGCTATTTTTAGCTCTGATCGCTGTATGTCAATGGTCCTGAAAAAGTGTCAAAAGCGTCCGATCTGTCCGCCGCAATCCCGCTAAAAATCACAGATCACCACCATTACTGGTAAACAAAAAAAAAAAATAAAAAATTTTATGAGATATATATACACACACACACACACACACAAAAATGCCATAAATCTATCCCATAGTTTGTAGACGCTATAACTTTTGCGCAAACCAATATTACACTTATTGCGATTATTTTTTTTACCAAAAATATGTAGCAGAATACATATTGGCCTAAACGGAGGAAGAAATTTGTTTTTTTTTTACTTTTTTTTTGGGGGGGGGGGGGGGGGGGATAGTAATTATACCAAAAAGAAATACTGTTTTTTTTTTTTTTTTTCAAAATTGTCACTCTTTTTTGTTTATAGCGCAAAAAAAAAACAAAAAAAAAAAAAAAAAAAAGGAGAGGTGATCAAATACCACCAAAAGAAAGCTCTATTTGTGGGGAAAAAAAAAAGGACATCAATTTTGTTTGAATACAGTGTCATGCGATCGTGCAATTGCCAGTTAAAGCGACGCAGTGTTGTATCGCAAGAAATGGCCTGGTCATTAAGGGAGCAAATTCTTCCGGTCCTTAAGTGGTTAAAGTTCATGTGCCCCAATACTTTTGGCAACATAGTGTATATCTTTCAATTGATTTTTACACCTACTTATATCTTATTTTATGTACATGCTATTTTTAGGTTTATCACATATGGGAACACAGTATGCTCTGATGAGGAGTTGAGTGGACCATTCTTTAACCCTTTCTGTTTGTTTCCTTAGAGGTAGCGCCACATCTTTATATCTATATTTATTAGTTTATCACATGGTGGGGACATATTTGAGTGTTGGCAACTTCCTTATTTTATTACTATATTATTATTGGTTAGCACACAAGTAGCTTGATTCTTTTTTTAGCCTTAAAGAGCAGCTTTACAAAGTTTTGCTGCTTGCGATTAACTACGATCTGAGTCTTCTGAATAGAAGATAAGGCAGAAGATAAATACGAAACGGATGTAAGCTAACTCCGTATCCAACATTTTATTTTTATTTTTAAGGAACCAATGATGTCCTGTGTGAAAATACCCATAAAGTGGAAGTAAACTTGTTTTTTTTTATGCAAATGGCTGACAGGCAGGGTATTTATGACAGAAGAGACCTTATTTGTCTCTTCTGCCATAAATGCATCCTTCTGCCTGTCAGCTGTCATGTTCACTAAGCCGCGAACGCGTAGCTCAGAAAACATTTATGGCCCCGATCGCCCCCCCCCCCCCCAATCCATGTTGCGGTGATGTGACACTCGTGCGCATGTACAAAAGGAAATGTCGCTCCCAGGACTACCACACCTGGATGAATGCTCCCGCACTATTCAACCTCTTAGGTGCCGGCTCTGCACTGGTATGTAGAAGAGGAAAAGGATCCTGGACAGCCGCACTCAATGAAAAAAGGGCATCTTTATTGAACAAAAATAGATAAAATCCAAAATACAGTCACATCAGAGGTGGATAGTACAGGAAAAATGGCTAACGCGTTTCACATCGACTGATGCTTACTTATAGCTATGAGTAGGCATCAGTCGATGTGAAACGCGTTAGCAATTTTCCTGTACTATCCACCTCTGATGTGACTGTATTTTATCTATTTTTGTTCAATAAAGATGCCCTTTTTTCAGTGAGTGCGGCTGTCCAGGATCCTTTTCCTCTTCTACATACTCGTGCGCATGTGCCGAAATGGCGTCATTGCAGCCTGACCTATCAAGTGGCCGAAAGCAAGGGACCTGGAAAGAAGGAGTGGGCAAAGATGGAAGCACCCGGGGCCCACCGGATCAGTCCCAGCACTGCGCTGGAGGACACGATATGACAGTTAAGTCTGCCATGATGTACTAATATGCTGTGCATAATATGGCATAAACCACCTGGGGGCCTTAAAAAAAAATATATAGCAGACTTTACTTCTGCTTTAAGGCCTCGTAAACACTGGGTGTTTAGCCTTGGTGCATGAATGAGACTGGGGAAAAAATCCGGCTTGGTGTCTGACATTTTTCTTTAAATTTTGTTACATGAGATTTCCATGCTGGGGTGCTACACAAGAAAAAAAAAAAAAAAACACCACCATCTGGGGTCATAACTCGCCTGCACGCATCCAAAATGAAGTCCATTAGTATATTCAACTTTGTATTGCCATTTAAATAAGCTGGAAAGCAGCGAGATCATAGTAGCACGTGCAACTCTACAGAAGACACAATTAAGCAAACACTGTTTCCCAGAATAGAGTCTTTGACAGTTCATACCGAACACATAATCACTGAAAATCACATTATCAAAGCAATGAAACAAGCAATTGCATCGGGGTGAACAGACAATGTGCTGGAAGAACACAGTGGGCAGAATGCACAAAACAGGCACACAAAGCCTTGGATTAGGGAAACAAATGGAGATAATCCACCACTCGCTAATAAATATTTGCAAGTGTTAAAATGCTGTCAGTAATCCCGTTCCTCCTGTGGATAGGGATAAACTTTTAAAGTTTATCACTCAAATTAAGAGGAGTTCGATTAATGCAGGTCATGTGCTGTGTGCCCTTTAGCTTACATCGTTTCATCACTCAAAAACATTATAAGAAGGCGGTCCTTAAAGAATTCCAGGTATGGATATTTTATACATTGGTCAGCTTGGACCAATGGAACCATTTCTTATACCATACCACATAGCTCCCAACTGTCCCTGATTTCGAGGGACTGTCCCTTTTTCCTCCTCATGTGTCCCTCATTTAGGTTTGATATATATATATATATATATAAAAACAGTGCCTTGAAAAAGTATTCATACCCCTTGAAATTTTTCACATTTTGACATGTTACAACCAAAAACATAAATGTATTTTATTGGGATTTTATGTGATAGACCAACACAAAGTGGCACATAATTGTGAAGTGGAAGGAAAACGATAAATGGTTTTCAAAATGTTTTACAAATAAATATGTGAAAAGTGTGGTGTACATTTGTATTCAGACCCCCCGGAATCAATACTTTTGTAGAACCCCCTTTCACTGCAATTACAGCTGCAAGTCTTTTTTGGGATGTCTCTACCAGCTTTGTACATCTAGAGAGGAACATTTTTGCCCATTCTTCTTTGCAAAATAGCTCAAGCTCTGTCAGATTGGATGGAGAGCGTCTGTGAACAGCAATTTTCAAGTCTTGCCACAAATTCTCATTTGGATTTAGGTCTGGACTTTGACTGGGCCATTCTAACACATGAATATGCTTTGATCTAAACCATTCCATTGTAGCTCTGGCCGTATGTTTAGTGTCGTTGTGCTGCTGGAAGGTGAATCTCCGCCCCAGCCTCAAGTCTTTTGCAGACTCTAACAGATTTTCTTGCATTTGGCTCCATCCATCTTCCTATCAACTCTGACCAGCTTCCCTGTCCCTGCCGAAAAAAAAGCATCCCCACAACATTATGCTGCCACCACCATGTTTCACGGTGGGGATGGTGTGTGTCAGGGTGATATGCAATGTCAGTTTTCTGTCACAAATAGAGTTTTGCTTTTAGGCCAAAAAGTTCAATATTGGTCTTATGTGGAAGAAGGTGCTCTGGTCAGATGTTTGCTGTGTCCCCCCCCCCCCCATGGCTTCTCACAGACTGCAAATGGGACTCCCTATGGTTTTCTTTCAACAATGACTTTCTTCTTGCCACTCTTCCATAAAGGTCAGATTTGTGGAGTACACGACTAATAGTTGTCCTGTGGACAGATTCTCCCACCTGAGCTGTGGATCTCTGCAGCTCCTCCACAGTTACCATGGGCCTCTTGTCTGCTTCTCTGATTAATGCTCTCCTTGCCCAGCCTGTCAGTTTAGGTGGACGGCCATGTCTTGGTAGGTTTGCAGTTGTGCCATACTCTTTACATTTAAGTGATGGATTGAACAGAGCTCCGTGAGATGTTCAAAGCTTGGGATATTTTTTTTTTAACCTAACCCTGCTTTAAACTTCTCCACAACTTTATCCCTAACCTGTCTGCTGCGTTCCATGGCCTTCATGATGCGGTTTGTTTACTAAGGTTCGCCAACAAACCTCTGAGGGCTTTACAGAACAGCTGTATTTATACGGAGATGAAATCACACACAGGTGGACTCTTTTTACCAATTAGACTTCTAAAGGCAATTCCACTAGATTTTAGTTGGGGGGTATTCAGAGGGGCTGAATACAAATGCACGCCACACTTTGATATTGATTTGTAAAAAAAACTTTGAAAATCATTTATAATTTTTCTTCCACTTCACAATTATGTGATTACTTTGTGTTGATCTATAAAAATCCCAATAAAATACATTTACGTTCTTGGTTGCAACATGAAAAAATGTGGAAAATTTCAAGGGGTATGAATACTTTTTCAAGGCACTGTAGTTGCATATAAAAAAAAAGTGTTTCCCAGTGCTAAACCTTTTCATCCAAACTCTAAATTGCTGCATTTAAGTTTCAAAAGCCAGTATAAAAGGAATGGTAGTGGTATAAAAAAATAAAGTACTTGTGGATATAACTTTTTTAAATTCAACTCTCCTTTAACCGCCTGACAATCAGCCGCCGTCGTTATACGGCAGCAGGTTGGCTCACCTTCGCAGATCGCTGTATGAGCGTGCCCACAGGTCGAGTGGACGCGATATCCACCAGCGACCCGCAATCGCCCATTACAGAGGCAGAATGCGGAACTGCCTTTGTAAACAAGGCGATTCCCCGTTCTGACAGGTGAGATGACAGGGATAGACTATTCCCAGTGATCAGGAACAGTCAATTTTTTCATGTCCCTGGCAGCCCATCCCCCCTAAGGTTAGAACACACCTAGGGAACACAATTAACCCCTTTGATCGCCCCCTAGTGTTAACCCCTTCCCTGCCGGTGAAATTTATACAGTAATCAGTGGCTATTTATAGCACTGATCGTTGTATAAATGTCAATCGTCCCCAAAAAAAAAAAAAAAAAAACAAAAGTGTGATTTGTCCACTACAATGTTGCAGTCCCGCTAAAAAAATTGCGGGACTGGGGGGGGGGGGGGGGGGGGGGGAGCGGGTGAGGAGGGCATCCTGGGTAAGCTCACCTTACAGATTCTTCTGTAAAGGTGAATGAACTTACACTTTAAGTGGTTAAACTGACCTAATTTACAGACCGAAGTTCATTCCATTGTTCTAAGAGCCAAATGTTACAAGGATTATAGTTAGTTGAGATAAATTTGTCAGGCTGTTTGGATTTTTTTTTTTGTCAGCTGTCAGAAGAGAGCAGACAAGCTCTTCACTTGTTACACAGAATCGGGGAAATGCTTTTTTAAGATCGGGAGAAGGGTAGAATCACGATTCTTTAACGATTAAGCGTGCAGCTCTAGTTCACACTATGTGCGGTGTGGGGCACAGCAAGGGGTCCAATTCATCCCCGTTTACTGTTTCAGGTACAAATTAGATCTGAATTTTTGGCTGAATTTGGACCTAAAAACAGAGCCAAAGACGCACAGGACCCTTCTGCTGTGCGCTCCGCAGCCGCCCTGGTGATGTGTGAACTGGCTCCTGTCATGCGAATTGGATGCGGAGGAAACCCACATCCAGTTTGCAATAATGTGAACCCAGCCTAAAAGATGTTCAAACTAATCATATCATTGCACTTACAAAGGGGTTTCAAAGCAAAATCACAAAAGTGCAATTAAAGTGGTTGTAAATGTTCAATTTAAAAAAAAAAAAAAACACACAACAAACATTCTTATACACACCTGCTCTGTGCAATGGTGTTACACAGAGCAGCCCTGATCCTCTTCTTCTGGGGTCCCCCGCCGGTTGCTCCAGGCCCCTCCTCTTCATCTGGTGCCCCCATGGGAAAGCCGCTTTCCATGGGGGGCACCCGTGTGGTCTACTGCATCCATTGACACAGACAGCAGGACTCTGCCCTGCCCTCCGTTCCTCCATCACAGCTTTTGATTGACAGCAGCAGGAGCCATTTGTCCAATGAGGAGAGCAACAGCGGCTGGAGCCGCTGTGCTCATGCACATCGCTGGATCGGATCAGGTAAGAATGCAGACTCATTTGGACAATTTAGCAGGAATCAACAAAATGTAGTCATGTATTGTACTAGCCTTATAAATACCAGGAGTGTACACTGAATTGTGCATACGTCACAAGTGTACAATCGATAAAGAACAAAAAAAAAAAGCAATAGGCAGGAAAAGTTTTTGGCAGAAGAGACCTAAAAACAAAAGTGTTTAGTTGTGCTTTGACATATTACACACAAAGCAGGAATCAACCACAATCCAGGCACTGTATGGCCAGTTTAATTTAAAGAACAGGCTTTAATGGCGATAAAAGGATCAATTCACCTTTGGGAACATGTTTACATGTTCCCGCATCTCTCCCCTCGATTGCCCCACCCTGTGACATTGGGCCGGGGATCTTCTCCCTGCACCCACTGTCATAATTTGAAAAGAGCACAGCTATGTGGGGCTCCACCCACACGACAGCATCATTCATTCAGGTTTACAACCACTTTAAAGTACACTTTTGTTGAGAAGAAAAACATACCTACTAGGCGATACATTGCAAGGATTTTAACAAACTTTGCTGTAGATTCCTAACATTTGCTGCTCTGAAGAAATAATGGATTGTTTTGCCATATCATTTGCAGTCCAATTCTGAATGTTGGGTACTGGTGCATTATAAGTAGCTGGTTAACTCAGTGTTTTAATGAGAAAAGCTGCAGGGTTCATTCCCTTTAGAAATATTTAAACTATGGGGAGTATCTCACCACTCAACCAACTCAAATTCCTATTGCCTAAAATTTTGACTTGTATCTTAAAGTAGTTCTAAAAGGCATAATTTTTTTTTTTTATTTTATTTTTACATTAAATGCATACTCTGCATTAACCACTTTAATACAGGGCACTTTCACCCCCTTCCTGCCCAGGCCAATTTTCAGCGCTGTTGCAACATTGTACCCAAACAACTTTTTTTTTTTTTAAAGACAGATCAAGCTTTCTTTTGGGGGTATGTAATCACCACTGGGTTTTCTATGTTTTGCTAAACAAACGAAAACATTTTGAAAAAATTAAAAAATAAAGTTTAAGTTATTTAAGTTTCTGTTATACAATTTTGTAAATAAGTAATTTCTCTCCTTCAATGATGTGCGCTGATGAGGCTGCAATGACGGGTACTGATAGGTTGCACTGATGAGGAGGCACGAATATGCAGCACTTATGGGCACTAACATGCATCAATGATGGGCACTGAAAGGCAGCACTGGTGGGGCTGCACTGATAAACAGTGCAGATGTCCCCACTGAGAAAAGCCGCCTCACGAGCTGTCAGTGTGTGGAGAGGCATGCCGATAACCGGAATTTCTTATTTACACTGTGATCAGCTGTAATTGGACACAGCTGATCACATGGTAAAGAGCCTACATCATAGTCTCTTTACTGTGATCGGAGATGTGGTGTGATAAAGGGGCAAACCGCACCACCGATCAGCGCGCGCAGCACACTCTAAAGGACGTCATATGATGTCTAGTCAGAACGGCCGTCAATCTGCTATGGGCCAGGCGGGAAATTGTTCAAGTAAAAAAACCTTCCATGATCACCTACCCTCCAAATACTTACCTGGCTCCTCTTTCCATCCAGGCAGCACCTGCTACAGTCAATCAAATCTTGTGAGGAGAAAGTGGGGTGGGGGGCGAGCCTATACTGCGTGTGTCTACAGACACGCATGACCCGGCTTGGTAGCACACCCACATAAATACCCCCCATAGCACACAACATGCTACAGGGGGAACTTGAAGAAAAGGAGGAGCAGATAACACCTTTGGGGACCCCAGAAGAGGAGGTAAGAGACCACTCTGTGCAATATTATTGCAAAAAAGTATAGCATGTTTGTTATTTTAAGAAGAAAAAAAAAAAAAAAGGCTTTAACCACTTCAGCACCGGAAGGATTTACTCCCATAACAACCAGGCCATTTTTTGCGATACGGCAATGCGCCTCTTTAACTGACAATTGCATGGTCATGAGACACTGTACCCAGACAAAATTGATGTTCTTTTTTTCTCACAAATAGAGCTTTTTTTGGTGGTATGTGATCACCTCTCGGGTTTTTAATTTTTGTGCTACAAACAAAAAAAGGCCGCCAGTTTTGAAAAAAAATTATATATTTTTTTACTCTGCTATAATACATATCCAAAAGAAAAAAAAAAAAAAAAAAGTATTCATCAGTTTAGGCCAATATGTATTCTTCTACATATTTTGGGGGGAAAAATAAATAAAATCGCAATAAGCGTATATTGATTGGTTTGCGCAAAAGTTCTAGCATCTACAAACTATAGGATAGATTTATGGACTTAATTTTTTTCTTATTATTACTGGTAATGGCGGCAATATGCGATTTTTAGTGGGACTGTGACATTGCAGCGGACAAATCTGACCCTAAGTGACACTTTTTGGGGACCAGTGACATTATTACAATGATCAGTGCTAAATGATCAATGTATAAATGACACTGGCAGGGAAGGGGTTAACCGTGTTCCCTGGGTGTGTTCTAACACTGTGGGGGATGGGCTTACTGGGACAACAAAGATCGCTGTTCCTGATCACTAGGAACAGCAGATCTCAGTGCTGTCCCCTGTCAGAACGAGGATCCGCCTTGTTTACATAGGCAGATCCCTGTTCTGCCTCCCTGCATCATGATCGTGGGTGGCCCCTGCACCGCCTCCAGCGGCGCCCACACGCGCCCACTGTATCTCATGCACAGACCGACGTACAGGTACGTCGGTTTGCGCAGCCAAGCAGCCTTGTCGCAGTATATATGCGGAAGGCAGTTGGCAAGTGGTTAACCCGACTTCTGGATCAATCAGTGAGCCAATCACACAAGCAGGAAATTATATTTCAGGGGTGGGGTTGGGCGCTCTGTACACCAATGATAATTGGATCAATGCAATATGGCAACCCTCAGGTTGCCATACTGCATTGAATTTTGCAAAAAATAAAAAATAAATAAATAAAAGAGGACTGAACAGGAAAGGTAATTTTTGTATTAACATTAATTTATATCATAGCTGTTCTAGCAATTGTTTATGCTATATTTTCTTATTTGCTATTTTTATTCATGAAAGTTGAGTTACCCTTTAAGAATCTATCATCACTTTTTAATCTGCAATTAGGAATTAACAGCAAAATGGCTCATGCTGGTGAAACAATGAGCCAAACATAAGCAGGCTTGCTGTGTTCTCTGTGTAAAAAAGGATGTCCAGCAGGTAGCTTTATTTTCATTTTAGGAAACTGTTCCAGCAAATTCCCTGTTAACCTGTAGGCAGAAGTAAAAGATGTAAACACTAGACACATGACGCAAAACACATGTGTAAGGGTATTGGCTGTAAACTCCAACTAAATGACCTTTACGTTATTAAAGTACTCTATGTCAGACGCTATTTATTGTTTTTAATCAAAATGAAACAGTTTTTGATCCTTTGTTGCATTGCAGTGCTGCTGATCTTTATATCACTTCAAGTCTATATGCATTACAGCGATGGCTGCAAGGCAAATCATGGGTGGATTTCTGACAGTGAAAACAATGGACTATAGCTGTGTAATGTTTGCTGCAATGGCCACCTGTAGACTCTATTAAAAGCCCATGTGACACAATGACAATGCAGGAGCGCAATTAGGAGCAGGGATACAGCATTGTCCCCTATATGAGGGCCTACCTAAACAAAGGGCTTTATGGCTCATGTGACATGATGGCAATGCAGGAACACAACCGGGAGGCAAAGATAGAGCGTTGTCAGAGTGTTGGTTCACCTGTTTATTTATCTGAAAATGTGACCTTAAAGCAGGGCTTTAGGCTCCTTCAGAAAAAAATTAAAGTCAGCAGCTACAAATACTATAACTGCTGACTTAATATAAGGACACTTACCTGTCCACGAATCCAGTAGGGTCTTCACTCGAGAAGATTTTTAAAATTGGCTCTAGGGTGCCACCACCGACATCTCGGCTAAGGCAAACAGACAGTGAAGCCTTTGCGGCTTCACAGCTGGTTCCCTTCTGCACATGCCCCGTAGCAGGCTGCGCTTTGTAAATGGTCCTGCGGTGGCGGAGGGAAGGAGGGGGGGGGGGGCAAACTTCAGGCTGAGTTTGCCGTGGCAAGCTCAACCAGAAATGGGAACAGGTACCTGTCAAAACCAGGGGAGCAGGCAAACAAGCAGAGCTTCCACTCTTGAGTGGAGCTCCGCTTTAAGTTGGGTGCAGTCAGTCAGGAAGGGTCTGACTTTCAGTACATGTGTATAGCTGTCTGTTCAACCAAGGCCAGTCTACTGACAACAGGCTTCTGATAACCAGTCTTGCTGGAAAACCAGCATTAGATCAGCGCTTACAGCCAAGGGCTGCAAGTGCTGATCAGTGTATTCTGTAAGGGGGTGGATGGGGGCTGGATGCCCGTCAGAATACGTCGTCTCAGCGGGGGAGATCCCTGCATCAACATCACTTGTGTTGAGCCACTGATCGGTTAGCTTCTTTTCTCATTCAACCCACTGGCTAAACAAAAAAAAAAAAAGTAATGTGTGTGTTCCCAGCTTTAAACTTTAAGGCTCGGTTCACACCTAAGATAGATCCGTCTCACAGCAGGGGTCCGGTGCGTCCTGGTTCACTGTTTCAGGTCTGATTTCAGCCCGTATTTTGGGCTGAATTGTGACCTGAAACGGACCAAAAGACGCACAGCAAAACGCACCAGACCTGCTGCAGAGATATGTGAACCGGCTCCATAGAGAGACGGTCTCCTGCTATTGCGAATTGGATGCGGAGATCCCACATCGAATTTGCAATGGTGTGAACCCAACCTAAAGGAGTACAGCCAAAGCTCATTTGACTGGACTTCTCCTGTGGATCAAAGGAGTGCAGTTCGTTCTGCACTCCCGTTTTCAGCTGATGTCACAGAGCCGGTCCAGGCTTGTGAAAGATCCGCCCACATGCCTGGACCGGCACCCAGCTCAGCCTCTCAGCAAGCCACAGAGCCTGCGACGGCTGCTTCCACCCTCCTCTACAGCCCAGCACTCCAGTGAGTGAGGAGGGACCAAGCAGAGAGCCGGTGACTGACAGTCTAGGGAGCTCTGAGAACCGAGCAATCAGGGGTGGACAGATGCTGCATCCATCTAAGCAAGTAGGATTCCAAAAAAACAAAAAAACAAAAAAAACACACAACAAACCCATTCCCATACTTCTATTTTAAAAAGGGAACTATTGTCAAAGGTTTTTAGGCCATACTTCTTACACGGGTCACAGGAGTGCCCTTACTCATGCTCTCCTGTGACCCAGAAACAGCCATGCCACCGAGCCTGAGCTAGCCACTCCACCATGTGTATTTGCAGCACATTTTCTGTTCAGAAACACACAGATGTGAATAGAGCCTCATTGTTTTTGTGTAAAAAAAACACCAAATTTAACTTTCAGGCCCCACTCACACCTAGCATAATGGGAGTGGACATTTTTTTGGCTTGCTTTTTCCATGACAAGAATAGGGCAAGCTCGTTGGTTTCAATGTGTGTGCCCCACACGTGCCAAAGTAGCGGTATCCTAATTTATAGTGCATTTTGCTGCATTTGTCCCTCATTTTTTCACGCGGCAAAATGTGTTTGCTTCTGTTTGGGGTGCTGTTAACAACCAATAGCATTGAAAGCGCAAAAAGTTCATTTAAGGTTTATAAAAAGGTGGCCATACCACTATACAATCTGATTGTACTATCCAGTGGCGGCTAGTGCTGCCAGCCAACCACATAACCCAACTACATAGTGCTCTGCACCCCGAGCCCACCCTTTTTGAAGCCTCTGGATCTAATCATGCGCTTCTAAGAAAACAAAACAAAAAAACACCCCATTGGAATTCATGCGGCCGGTGCCCAGAATATAGATTAATGGCCAGGTGCATGGATTAGGGGGGAGGCGCATATGGTTGGGCAGCAACTGGAACAAATCTCTGTACAATCTTCTTTAGATTTACCAAAACTATACAATAGGACGACACACCTATCTTATCCAATCTGTATCCAGTCAGACAGGCCCTTGCACTGCATACTTTATGGTAGATCTAAATGGTATTGTTCAATCAGATTGTATAGTGTATTGTGAGCTTTAACCAGCTTACTGGGCATCTTTACCCCCCTTCCTGACCAGGCCGATTTTCAGCTGTCGCGCACTTTAAAACAGCAATTGCGCGGTCATGCAACACATGTATTCACAACATTTGTTTTCGAGACAGAGCTTTCTTCTGGTGGTATTGTAAGTGATAGATTTTCTGCAACAGAAGTACATTAATCAGGGCCGCTGATAAGCCAGTACAACCGGCCCTTCAGTACTGGGCCCGGTTCCCATCAGCCCTACAGGGGGGCCGGGCAGCTTTGCACATATAATAACTTCTGGTGAAGCAGTGCAAAGCAGCATTACCACGACTCCTAGTAGGCTTGAGGACTTTAGCACAACCATATAGCACATGTACTATGATCATCATCATGATGATAAATGATGATCATAAGCACAGTGAGATGCTTCTATTTAGACCTTGTTTACACTTGTATCTGGAGGGCGGTAAAAATGTATGGCTGAGCCATGTTTTTACCACCCCTCAACTCTCCCTTAGGGTCCTTTCACACAACCTTTCCAATCAGGTACTCCTGTCAGTGTTTCAGGGAGACCTGATCAGAATCTCCATACAGGTCTTTGGGCAGTACATGGACTTGTGTCCTTTTTAGACCTACCTACCTCCTAGTTCATTCAGGTCTAGAAACAAAAAAGGGAAAAAAAAGACTGCATGCTTTTCCATTTTTTAAAATCTAAACACTATAGAACAGGGGTAGATGTAAACAGCTAGACAGCTGCCCATAGAGCCAGTACAACTCTGCCCCTGTCCATTGTGTAAATGTGGACACAATCTGAACGGGTAAGGATGTAAAAAAAAACAAAAAACAAAAAAAAACAAAAAACAAAAAAAAAAAAAACACTGACATCTGTCCCATTCAGCTCCGATTCAGCAAAGGATCTGCTCATGGATTACCTGCTGATTGATGTTGACCAATTCTGTGTGAAAGGGCCCTAAAGGGTCATTAACACAGGCAATGTGGCGGCGTGAACGAGTGGTTTGTTCATGTGGCTGGAGCAGCCGCCTGTTACTTCATGAGGACGCAGCGGCTGCAAACAGCCACAGATCCTAACCTGACCGATGTGCAGGTGCGCGTGAGCGGACCCAAATGCACACTACCCGTGTTTGGGGATGCACCCACACATCTGTCAAATTAGAACCTGCAGCTGTGTCCTGACAACTGGAGCATCCCCATAGCGTAACATAGGCGCCTTCACACGGCTACAGCCACTTAAACAAAATTCTGATTTACATTGTACAGGCCCCACGATTTCTAATGGTGTCCCAACCGGCTGGGGGGGGTGGGGGGGGGGGGGTCTGTCAGGTAGGCTGTACGGGGGCCCCATGATTTCTAACAGCAGCCTTGACATTAATGGTATATTGGTGCATAGAGGAGCTGGAATTTAGGCCATGTTTATAAAGTTAAAATAACTTTATAAACATGGCAGTATCTTTGCAGTGAGTCCTTCAACGTTTAACATTTTTGCAATAGTGTTTATTAGCGTTTTTTTTTCTCAATGGATCAAAAAAGTAAAAAAAATGCTGGCGAGACACGTTTTGAGCGTTTGGCGTTTTTTGTGGTCAGAAAAACGACTTCAGAACGTGATTTTATGGCCTTCAGAAAACAGCCCATAAACTCCACTGCTGATAACCATCAAAAAACGTCCATGTGTGCATGGACACATACAGTAGGTTAACAGAGGGGAGTTTATGGGCTGTTAAAAAAAAAAAAAACGTCCAAACTCCAAAAAACGGCCGTTTATGAGCTTCAGTGTACATGGAACCTTAGGAGAAAAAAGTAAAAACTTAGCCTTAAGCCCTGGTTCACACTTTTGAGATGCAGAAACCAGCGCGATTCCAGTGCCGGTTTCCGCATCTTCCACGCAGGCAGTTCACACTGCCCTTTGTGAACCGCTGCAGGTGTCAATACAAAGGTAATGACACCATCAGATCGGTTCACATATTGCAGTGCGAACTGTGAATTCAGACAGGAATCTGATCTTAGTGCAGGAAACAAAAAAAAAAACAAAAAAAACAACAAAAAAAAAGGTTCCTGCAGCATTTTCATGCAAATCCAATGCGAGTTCAGCCATACAAACTGTATGGCTAAATTCGCATTGTACAGACATTGTATGTGATCTATACAGCAATGTGGTGCGAATTCCATGCGATGTCTGTGTTCGCAATAGTGTGAACCAAGACTTAAGGCTGGGTTCACACTGCCGCACGGTGCGCCCCTGTTCGCAGTTTCGATTTTAGACCGCATTTTTGGCTGAATTCGGACCTGAAACAAACCAGAAGACGCACAGGACTCCTGTGCAATTCACACCAGAGCTGCTCCGGAGAGAGCCAATCACGATCTCCTGACATGCGAATGGGATGCGGGGAAACCCACATCCAATCACAGTAGTGTGAACCCAACCTAAGCAGCAAACAAGATCCCCCATTATATAATTAAAAAGCGTACCTTCTGGCCTACTAAATATAGTAATCAGTGACTGAAGCTGCTGGTACCTCCAGGTGTCTTCATGTTTAGTTTGAGCTCCTCTAACCTGCCCTGAAATACACGTTATGTAATTAGCAGCCAGCTTCCCGACTCCAGCCCACCTTCTTCCAACTCTGCTTAAGCATACAGAGGTTTGCCTTCAGGTTACTCTTCATTCCTTTACATTTGAGTCATTTACTTTTTTGCAGAACTAGAATTCAAATCGATCAGAAATCTTTGCTACCCTGTTCCTTTAACCACTTCAGCCCCAGAAGGTTTTACCCCCTTAAAGCGGGGTTCCGCCCAAATTTTGAACAATATCTGTATGTATTCTCTTCCTTGCCTAGATGCTGACATGCCGTTTAAAAAAATTTAAATCGCCGTAATTACCTTTTATTTTTCTATTCTTCTTTGCACTTCCTGGTTCTCCTCCCGTGGGAGTAGGCGTGTTTCTAGCCTCTCCCAGACTCCTGGGAGCTAGTCTCAGGCTTCCCAGGATGCCACTGAGCATGTGCGGGAACGAGCAATGAATAATTGGAGCACAGCATTCACCACATCCAGGAAATAAATGCTTGTGGGCTTCAAATGCCCACAATGAAGATGGAAACTGCCTGCAGTGAATAATATAAGTTATTCTTTCCGACGAAATCTGACACAGGCGGACATATTACACACAATATGTGAGTATGTAATGCTGAGAAGAAAAGTTTGTGAATGAACTCAAAAAAAAAAATAAAAAAAATAAAAAGATAGATAGGTGGACCCCCGCTTTAAAGACCAGAGCATTTTTTGCAATTTGGCACTGCGTCGCTTTAACTGACAATTGCGCGGTCCTGCGATGTTTTACCCAAACAAAATTGACTTTTTTTTCCCCCCACAAATAGAGATTTTTTTTGGTGGTATTTGATCACCTCTGCAGTTTTTATTTTTTGCGCTATAAACAAAAAAAGCAAAGCAATTTTGAAAAAAAAATATATATTATATTTTTTAGTTTTTGCTATAATAAATAAAAAGAATTTCTTCATCAGTTTAGGCCGATATATATTTCTTCTACATATTTTAGGTTAAAAAAAAAAAAAAAAAAATGCAATAAGCGTACATTGATTGGTTTGCGCAAAAGTTACAGCGTCTACAAAATAGGGGATAGATTTATGGCATTTATTAGTAATGGCTGCGATCAGCAATTTTTTAATCGGGACTGCAACACTGCGGCGGACAGATCAGACACTGACCCTTTTTTGGACCATTGACATTTATACAGCGATCAGAGCTTAAAATAGCCACTGATTACGGTAAAATGTCACTGGCAGGGAAGGGGTTAACACTAGGGTGAGATCAAGGGGTTAAATGTGTTCTGTGAGGGGAGGGGACTGACTGGATGAGACACATCGCTGTTCCTAATAGGAACACACGATCTGTCGCTCCTCTCCTGACAGAACGGGGATTTGTGCATTTACACACAGATCCCCGTTCTGTCTTTTCGCCACGCGCATCAGGTCCCCCGCCGTGCAGCGCCTTGCCTGCTAAGGCTCTTAAAAGGAGCCGACATACCTGTACATCATTTTGCGCAGGAGAGCCAACCTGCCGACATATATGTACGTGAGCCGGTCGTGAAGTGGTTAATGGAAACCTGTACTGTGAGAAGTATTGGCAATGCTGATCACATTATAAAAGTGCTAGATAGCAGCTCATCTCAGGCTCCATTACCAAGTCATTAGCGCAGAACAGGGACACCGATTAGAAGAAGAGCATGAAATGTAAAACGAATATGAATTTTTCCTTCAGATCTGTGGTGCAGACATTGGTTAGCATGCTATCTAGGCAATCAACATTTCCAGGAGGAGAATTCAGCAAAGGCAGCCTACATATACTCTTTGTACAAGCTTTCATTAAACTCATTAGATTTAACAAACTCTTAAAAAAAAAAAAAAAACACATCCCTTCTCTGTAGAACCCCCTGCTCTGGGATCCAACAGCAGCTGATCTACAGAACATAGGGGGAAATGTTCTATAGTCTACAGGGGAGAATTTAACCACTTCAATACCGGGCCAATTCTGACATTTCTCTCCTACATGTAAAAATCATAATTTTTTTGCTAGAAAATTACATAGAACCCCCAAACATTATATATGTTTTTTTTAGCAAAGACCCTAGAGAATACAATGGCGGTTGTTGCAACTTTTTATCTCACACAGTATTTGCGCAGGAATTTTTCGAACGCGTTTTTTTGGGGAAAAAAACGGTTTTGTGTTAAAAAAAAAAAAAAAAAAAACAAAACTGTAAAGTTAGCCCAATGTTTTTGCATTTTGTGAAAGATGAAGTTATGCCGAGTAAATAGATACCCAACATGTCACGCTTCAAAATTGCACACGCTCGTGGAATGGCGCCAATGTTCGGTAATTAAAAACCCCCATAGGCGACGCTTGAAATTTTTTTACTGGTTACATGTTTTGAGTTACAGAGGAGGTCTAGGGCCAAAATTATTGCTCTCGCTCCAACGTTCGCGGCGATACCTCACATGTATCGTTTGAACACCCTTTTCATATGTGGGCGGGACTTACGTATGCGTTCGCTTCTGCGTGCGAGCACACGGGGACAGCGGCGCTTTAAAAAAATTTTTTTTTTTTTTATTGTTAATTGTATTTTATTTTTTTTTTATTTTGACACTTTTTTTGAAAAAAAAAAAAAATTGATCACTTTTATTCCTATTACAAGCAATGTAAACATCCCTTGTAATAGCAATATGACATGTCAGGTGCTCTTAATAGTGAGATATGGGGTCAATAAGACCCCATATCTCACCACTAGGCTGGGAAGCCTGAAATTAAAAAAAAAATAAATAAAACGATCGCCGCTTACCAGCCGAATGGAGAGGCCGGGCGTGACGTCATAACATCGCGCCCGGCCTCCGACGATCATAGAGACTCCGGGGACCATCTGGTCCGCCGGAAATCTCTATGATCTACATCCGGCGCCGGCTGATCCACTCTCCGCCTCACTGATCGTAACGGTGAGTCGGAGCAAGCACCGGAGGGCGGCGGGACGTCCCCTTTCGCCTCCCATAGGAACGATCAAGCGGCGGAACGGCCGCTATGATTGTTCCTATAGTGTAGAGGTTCGCCGCCTGAAACCGGCAATATCTGAATGATGTCTGTAACTACAGGCATCATTCAGATATACCCGCCCAAAGCCCAGGACGTCATATGACGTCCATGGGCTGGAAGTGGTTAAGCAGGGCTGGAGCATATGTATTTACAGAGACCATCCAAAAGAAAACAACCCCCTCCTTCCTTTTTTTTGGAGCTGCCGAAGTGAAAGCACTGAAAAGGTACAAAACGGTTCCTGAGGCTATGGTTGGATGTCAGGCCTCATGTACACTGCTGCTGGTAAACGGACATTTAGGAGCAGTTGGACATTTTTTTCAACTGCTCCTGAACTCTCCTCTATGTTATCTTATCAGTACATTACACAGGGTCATTTATAGTAGTTTCTAGGCAGTTGTGTTTAGAGGCTTTTTTTGGAACCCCCAAAAAAATGCGTTCAGAAGCTGTGTTTAGAGGCATTTGAAACGCCAAACGCGGCTACTCGCGTTTAGCAGCATTTTGTTTACAGGCGTTTTTCATTTTTGGCTATTTTGAAAAAAAAAATTTTTTTTTTTTCAAACGCTTCTAGATGCAAATGCGGCTCAACAGACGTTTTTAGACACTGGTTTCTAGCTGTCAAGTTCAATCTTTCAGGAGAGGTTGCACAACGTCCCGTGTACATGAAGCTTTATTAGATAGAAATAGCTAGGTGTTGACAGAAGAACATCCTGCTGCACTTTTTTTTTTTTCAATAGCTTCCAGAATAATAATTTAAGTAATTGTGCTAGCATAGCGCATGGTTTGTAAACCATGGTTTTCACCACGATTTTGTACAGGTCAAAAGGTCACCAATGTAAAAAGCAGAAAAAAAAACTTCCAACTCTACCTAAAAAAAAAAAAAAGTTCCAGAACTTGTTTGAGCTTCAGGCATTTGCAAGATACATTTGGGAAGCCATTACAATTAAATGTACCTGTAAAAGTACCTTCTGGCCTACTAAATATAGTAATCAGCGACTGAATCTGCTGGTACCTCCAGGTGTCTTCATGTTTAGTTTGAGCTCCTCTAACCTGCCCTGAAATACACGTTATGTAATTAGCAGCCAGCTTCCCGACTCCAGCCCACCTTCTTCCAACTCTGCTTAAGCATACAGAGGTTTGCCTTCAGGTTACTCTTCATTCCTTTACATTTGAGTCATTCAGAAATATTTTTTTTTTCTTTACTTTTATGCAGAAATAGAATTCAAATCAATCAGAAATCTTTGCTACCCTGTTCCTTTAACCACTTGAGCCCCAGAAGGTTTTACCTCCTTAATGTCCAGAGCATTTTTTTTGCGATATGGCACTGCGCTGCTTTCGTGCGATGTGATACCCAAAACAAAATTGACGTCCTTTTTTCCCCCACAAATAGAGCTTTCTTTTGGTGGCATTTCCAGCACCGTGTTCCGGTGTGACAGGACCCAACTCATTCACACATGAGCGCTTTTCTGCTCATTCCTCTACTCCTGACCATGCAGAATCCCATTCTTTCCAATCCCGGTTCACAATTGTATGTTCAGTCACCCTACGCTCTACATTTAAAAAGTACAATCCCCTCAAGCGCAGTCAGATGTTTTTGGTTCCACAGACTTCAACGCCTGTAAATGCATGCTGTGTGCATTTTTACACCTAAAGAATTCCGCTCTTCCTATGAAACTGCTCACTCCCTGCCCAGCCCAGGAAACAAACTCCTGAAGCTCGATGCACATACATGCTCAGACTGCAATCTGGGATCATTCGAGAGCCGGGACAACTAGGAGAGTCAAGGGACTGGGGTATTGTGGAGGGCTTGGAGGAGTGAGAAAGTCCAGGGTGTTAAGAGAACCCCTATTGAGAGGCGAGGCAGTGGGCCCATGCAACAGGGTGCTGAAACTAAAAAAGACTAAGAGAGGCCAGAGAGCCAGGTAGAATGGTCTGAGGCAGCAGCCGCCAACCGATGGTCCATGAGAAAATTGTGGTGGATGTAAATTGCCCAATGTTGTTTCCAGTGTTGTTCTCAAATCAATATTGACTGTCAGCGCACATTGATAACCGATGCCTCCTCTGTAGTTCCTGTGAACTCAGAACTCAGAGGGAGGCACCGGGAGTAGTGCACAAAGTAGGAGGAGAAAAAGGGGGCTTCTAATGGTGGGAGGGAGCATGGAGCTCAGGCACACGACTGGATAAGAAGGTGAGATCCAATGAGAAGTCTGTAAGACAGTAATGTGATGCAGAGTGCAGGGGGGAGCGAGCCAGAGCAGTGTGTGTATATAACCGCTTCAGCCCCGGAAGATTTTACCCCCTTCCTGACCAGAGCACTTTGTGCGATTCGGCATTGTGTCACACTGACAATTGCATGGTCGTGCGACGTTGCACCCAAATAAAATTGACGTCCTTTTTCCCCCCACAAAGAGCTTTCTTTTGGTGGTATTTGATCACCTCTGTGGTTTTTATTTTTTGCGCTATAAACAAAAATAGAGCGACAATCTTGAAAAAAGAAAAAAAAAAAAAAGCTATATTTTTTACTTTTTGCTATAATAAATATCCCCCAAAAATATAATAAAAAAAAAAAAACTACTAACAAAAAAAACTTTTTTTTCCCTCAGGTTTAGGCCGATATGTATTCTACATATTTTTTGGAAAAAAAAAAAAAAAAATCACAATAAGCATATATTGATTGGTTTGCGCAAAAGTTATAGCGTCTACAAAATAGGGGATAGTTTTATGGCATTTTTATTATATTTAAAAATTTTTTTTAACTAGTAATGGTGACGGTCTGAGATTTTTATCAGGACTGTGACCTTATGGTGGACACGGACAATTTTGACACATTTTTGGGACCATTGGCATTTTTACAGCGATCAGCACTATGAAAATGCATTGGTTACTGTAAAAATGTCACTGGCAAAGAAGGGGTTAACCACTGGGTGTGGGGGGGGGGCAGTCAAGGGGTTCATGTGTTCCGTAGTGTGTGTGTTCTAACTCAAGGGGGGATGAGACTGTGCAGGGGAGATGACAGATCGCTGTTCATACTCTGTATGAACAGACGATCTGTCTGTTCTCCCCTCAGAGAACCGGAAACTGTGCGTTTACACACACACACACACACACACACACACAGATCCCGGTTTTCTGTGTGCCCTAAGTGATCATGGGAGCCCGGCAGGGAGTTCGGGACCGCCGGGCACTCGCATTGGCTCCAGGGGGCGAGCAGGTGAAGTGACGTTACATAACATCGTTTCGCCCAGTCGTGCCATTCTGTCGCAGTACAACTGCGGCGGATGGTAGGCAAGTGGTTAAGGCATGTTAAATTCAGGTTAGTGTTCTGAGGAATTCAAAATTGTGAGAGTTTAGTGGTCCGTGCAGCAGAATGGGGAAGAAAAGGAATTTAATGGACTTTGAACGTGGCATGGTTGTTGGTTGAGTATTTCAAAAGCTGCTGATCTACTGGGATTTTCACACACAAGCGTCTCTAGTGTTTACAGAGAATGGTCCGAAAAAAGGGAAAATATCCAGTGAGCCGCAGTTGTGTGGATGAAATTCCTTGTTGATGCCAGAGGATAATGGGCTGGAGATAATAGAAAGGCAGCAGTAACTAAAACAAAACACTCGTTACAACCAAGGTATGCAGAATACCATCTCTGAACGCACAACACATCGAAACTTGAAGCAGATGGGCTACAGCAGCAGAAAACCACACCGGGTACCTCTCATGTCAGCTAAGAACAGGAAACTGAGGCTACAATTCGCACAGACTGTCCACCTTCTGATGACTCCTTCCAGCAGGATAATAATGCAATGTCACAAAGCTCAAATCATTTCAAACTTGTTTCTTGAATACGACACACACACACACACACACACACACACACACACGAGATCGTAAAATTTTGGCATTGATATTGAAAATATGACTGATCATGCCAAAAAAACTTTTTTTTTGTAAAGATAGTGATCATATCAAGCCGTTAGTTATCAGTTGTTTTGCTTCTTTTTAAATCATAATGAGAACAGAGATCACCCAAATTGCCCTGATAAAAAGCAGTTTACAAAGCCTGGAATGTACGGCCTTGGTACAGACACAAAGGTGACACACGCAGGGTAAAAACGGCAGCTAAAAGGTTCATTTCCCACATCTGAGGCTTTTTAAATTGCAATTTGTGTTGGTCTATAAATGTTCAATGAGTTGCACTGAGCAGGCTAGATACTGAACCATGGGGGAGCAGAAAAGAACTGTCAAAAGACCTTCATAACAAGGTAATGGAACTTTATGAAGATGAAAAGGATATAAAAAGCCAAAGCATTGAATATGCCAGTCAGTACTATTTGATCACTTAAGAAGTATAAAATTCAGGGATCTCAACACCAAGCCAAGGTTATGTAGACCAAAAAAAAAAAAAAAGATTTCAACCACAGCAAAGATATCGGGATACAAGTTTCAGGATAGATCAGGATACAAAGAAAACCCCACAGGTAACCTCAGGAGAAATAGAAGCTGCTCTGGAAAAAGAAGGCATGGTTGTTTCGTGAAGCACAATACGACGATACTTGGACAAAAATTTGCTGTATGGTTAAGCTGCCAGAAAGAAGCCTTTATTGTGCCAATGCCACAAAAAGCCCAGTTACAATATGGATGACAACACCTTGACACGCCTCACAGCTTCGGCCACACTGTAACTTGGAGTGACAAGACCAAAATAGAGCTTTCTGGTCACAACCATAAGCACTATGTGTGGAGAGGGTCAACAAGGCCTATCAGGCATGTGCAGCCTATTGCATTAGGGTGTGCACCCCAAAGCTCAAAACACACGTGTGTGTGTGTGTGTGTGTGTGTGTGTGTGTGTGTGTGTGTAGATCTATACATACATTGTATTGGGACGCCTGCCTTTACACACACATGAACTTTAAGGGCATCCCAGCCTTAGTCCGTAGGGTTCAATATTGAGTTGGCCCACCCTTTGCAGCTTCAACTCTTCTGAGAAGGCTGTCCACAAGGTTTAGGAGTGTGTCTATGGGAATGTTTGACCATTCTTTCAGAAGCGCATTTGTTAGGTCAGGCACTGATGTTGGACAAGAAGGCCTGGCTCGCAGTCTCCGCCCCAATTCATCCCAAAGGTGTTCTATCGGGTTGAGGTCAGGACTCTGTGCAGGCCAGTCATTTTCCTCCACCCCAAACTCGCTCATCCATGTCTTTATGGACCTTGCTTTGTGCTCTGGTACAAATCATTTGGTGGAGGGGGGATTATGGTGTGAGGTTATTTTTCAGGGGTTGGGCTTGGCCCCTTAGTTCCAGTGAAGGGAACTCTTAAGGCATCAGCATAACAAGATATTTTGGACAATTTTATGCTCCCAACTTTGTGGGAAAAGTTTGGGGATGGCCCCTTCCTGTTCCAACATGACTGCGCACCAGTGCACAAAGCAAGGTCCATAAAGACATGGACTTAGCAGGGGTGGTGGAAAATTAACTTCAATGATTCACATTATAAAATAGTAACTAAAACATATAAAATTAAATGTAACAATCTAAAAAATTTAAATTACTAATGCTATAATGAAGTAACCTCCCAACTAAAAAACTTGCAATTAGATAGTTTGTATTGCAATTATCTGTAGAGGGGTTTTCACCATCCCTGCTAAGTTTAATTTATGTCATGTCTTGTTTTCAGTTTGATGTGTATTATATGTGAAGTTACATATCACAGAGACCGGCATTGCGGTGATATCGAAGTTTATTGAGATTCATATACATCAAGAGGTTTGCAACATTATTGTTAAGTTATTGATTAGTAAGTTAGCACTGCACTTTTTTTTTGTGGTGTGGGAACACATAACAGTGCTTAGCAGCAAGCATTTTACAGACACTTTTTTTATTTTACCTCCAGTAGTTTATTGTAAAATTATAGGTGTGGTGATTACCTATTATACTAAAGATCTGCATGTACATCTCTCTAATAGTATTTACAGTATATTTCTCCTCTAATAGTATATACAATATCTCTCCCCTCTAATAGTATATATAATATCTCTCCCCTCTAATAGTATATACAGTATCTCTCTCCTCTAATAGTATATACAATATCTCTCCCCTCTAATAGTATATATAATATCTCTCTCCTCTAATAGTATATACAGTATCTCTCTCCTCTAATAGTATATACAATATATCTCCCCTCTAATAGTATATACAATATCTCTCTCCTCTAATAGTATATACAATATATCTCCCCTCTAATAGTATATACAGTATCTCTCTCCTCTAATAGTATATACAGTATCTCTCTCCTCTAATAGTATATACAGTATCTCTCCCCTCTAATAGTATATACAGTATCTCTCCCCTCTAATAGTATATACAGTATCTCTCTCCTCTAATAGTATATACAGTATCTCTCCCCTCTAATAGTATATATAATATCTCTCTCCTCTAATAGTATATACAGTATATCTCTTCTGTCTGTCTCAGAGTGGACATTTTGCTCCCCAACCATATAGTTGGTTATTTATATTTACCACTGCATAGAGATATTTAAGAATACATTTTTGTAAACTTTACATATTAACTAATTTATACACCACACTTTAAGGTTATTAACCGATTAATCGAAACAATAAAATCGGCCAACAAATCGATTATGAAAATAATACTTGCAGCCCTAGTATGTATACGCACGCACACACACGTCTACATATGGCAGCTCTGTACGATTTATTATAAAATAAATACAGGCCTCTCATAGGTGGACATGTTTCATATATACTGTATATTTATGCACACATACACGCTGTCTCTAGAGGAAAAAACGGAGTCAGAGCCTGTGCTAGGTTAAGCATTATTTACTGTAAGCCACCAACACAGACTTCCTCTGGAGTACACTGCCCGCCACTGCTGATGGGGACGAGGCTCGGTGGAAGATGTAAATACAGACTAGACAGCTAGCTTTTTTGCAGGAAACTGGTATGGAAATATATTTATAGTTTTGTGATTCATCAGCTACCAACTGTGGTTTTTCTTTTCATTTTTTTTTTTTTTTTCTTATTTTAGTTATGCAACGTACCACGTATATTAAAAAGGTATGTATATCCCAATAATGAACTTCTCTTAATTGCTTCCCTTTGGTCTGCTAAATTTATAATGCAAAGCCTGTGTGTTGTGCAATCCACGTTTATGTACACTCTTTTTCGTTCATATGTGCAAGTACATGGGGGCAGGAGGCTTTAAAAAAAAATGAAGGTTTTTTTTTTTTTTTTTATTTAATTTTACACATAAACATTTAATAGAGGGTGCTTTCATACCAGTTTACGGACATACTGGGCTTTCTTCAAAGCCTCACGTAATTTTAAACCTCTGTAGCGTTCTTTAGGTTTTTTACTGCTTTTGGCAATCTGAAAAAAATAAACTGATTTATATCAGCTTGTCGAAAGACAGAAGTATGGCCCCACCACGGATTCATTGAGCCCCTTATGCCGAATCTGTGAGGATAAAATTCGATTCAAAAAGCATAGATTTGCATATCACGTAAAAAAATTATTATTTCCAATGAAGACTGTTCACATATATGTGGTGCAAATTTGATCTGGTTCAAAAAAGGGCCCCAAGTGAGTTTAGTGCAAATTTCAGCTCCATAGACTTCTATGGGACATATTTTAAATCGCAGTCCAGTGTTCTCATCACTGCAATTTTTGGCCTAGATTTTATAGAGAAAAAAAAAACGCAGATGTGACCACTCCCCTCACAAATTCGCACTGAATTTGCATTGAATCTACACAAGCAGAAATTACAATGCGAATTCGCACCGTGTCCTGCTTTAAATTTGCACCGAATTTGCAGCGCATAAGTATGAACCGGGGGCTCACAGCAGTAACAAGAGATTAGATTACATGGGATATTCATACCACAGCAATAAAATTGCCAAGCAGAAAAATAGTAGAAAAAAATAGCCTCACAAATGCCATTGAACTATCAGAAATACCGTATTTATCGGCATATAACACGCACAGGTGTTCATTTTAGGAGGGAAGTTTCAGGGAAAAAACCTCAAATTTTAAATAAATAACTTTGAAGCAAAATAAGAGTCAGTGTCCATCAGTGCAGCCTTACCATTGCCCATCTGCAGCCTGATCAATGCCATTCGCAGCCTCACAATTGCCCATCAATACAGCTTGATCAATGCCCATCTGCAGCCTGATCAATGCCCATATGCAGCCTCACCTCAGATTACTGCTGCCTCAGAGGGGACAGGGAGGGGGCCGGATGAGCACCATCAGATTACATACAGCGAGAATCTCCTGTTTTCTCTGCGGCCTCTTTAATACAAAGTCCCACCTCCTGGACCGGCTTCTATCATAGACAGAACAGTGGTCCAATGCCAGCCCAGGAGACGGGACTTCCTATTACAGAGGCCGCTGAGTAAACAGGAGATTCTCGCTGTATGTAATCTGACAGCGCTCGTCCGGCCCCCTTCCCGTTCCCCCCTAGGCAGCCCAAATTGCAGTATCAGCGTATAACACGCACACAATATTTGCACCCGATTTTCAGGGTGAAAAAGTGCGTGTTATACGCCAATAAATACAGTAATTTTTCATTTATAAGAATATTTTTTTCCTCCGAATATGATAAACTTTCAACATTCATTAGAAATAAATATTTCCTTATAACTGTATTCAAGACACAGGCTTTCCATTCTGAAGTGTGACACAAAAAAGGTTGGCTTTTTATATGCACAATCCTCTATAACAATTGTCTTACAACATAAACACAAAATGAGATAAAAATCATTAAAATAGAGCTACAAATTCAGCTAAATATTAACCAATGACATAAAAAGATAATAGGAAGATTGACATAAAAGATGACAGAGAGACGGGTGCCCACAGGCTCCATTGATGTAAATATGCCACTGAATATTTTTTTTTTTTTTTTTTGCATTGACACATTTAAATGTATTTTTATCTGGAAGCAGAATATAAAAAAAGGATGATGAATGCCAGTGTTATTTATTTCTGGAGAAGTCAGCGACACATCTTACACAGTGCAAGAATCACAGGAAAGATTTCAAAGTCCTCCAACTCTGCAGCGTAATGGGTTACAAAAGCCCCTTCACAACTGAAGGGTTTAATCTAGAATTGAATTTTGAATGAAGTAAAATGTAAATGGTTACATTTACAATGCGTAACTAATCCGGATTAGACGGATTAGTCTGCTGCAGAAGTTAAACGTTCAACGTGTGGGGACATAAAATAGGATATATGGTGAATTAATTAATGTGAGCAAAATAAAATATACCTCATCTGTATAATATTTGGTGGGTCAACTGGAGTTTACTCAATGACCGAAAGTTTGGGGTACCTGATGATTATTCATATATCATATTTACTATTTGGGACGGACATCTCCCATTATATGCAGAATATACAGTATGTCACAAAAGTACACCCCTCACATTTTTGTAAATATTTTATTATGTCTTTTCATGTGACAACACTGAAGAAATGACACTTTGCTACAATGTAAAGTAGTGAGTGTACAGCTTGTATAACAGTGTAAATTTGCTGTCCCCTCAAAATAACTCAACACACAGCCATTAATGTCTAAACCGATGGCAACAAAAGTGAGTACACCCCTAAGTGAAAATGTCCAAATTGGACCCAATTAACCATTTTCCCTGCCCGGTGTCATGTGACTCAGTGTTACAAGGTCTCAGCTGTGAATGGGGAGCAGGTGTGTTAAATTTGGTGTTATCGCTCTCACTCTCTCATATAAGTGAAAATGTCCAAATTGGGCCCAAAGTGTCAATATTTTGTGTGGCCACCATTATTTTCCAGCACTGCCTTAACCCTCTTGGGCATGGAGTTCAACAGAGCTTCACAGGTTGGCACTGAAGTCCTCTTCCACTCCTCCATGACGACATCACGGTGGTGGATGTTTGAGACCTTGTGCTCCTCCACCTTCCGTTTGAGGATGCCCCACAGATGCTCAATATGGTTTAGGTCTGGAGATACCAAGTTTAACACACCTGCTCTCCATTCACACCTGAGATTTTGTAACACAAAGAGTCACATGACACTGGGGAGGTAAAATGGCTAATTGGGCCCAATTTGGACATTTTCACTTAGGGGTGTACTCACTTTTGTTGCCAGCGGTTTAGACATTAATGGCTGTGTGTTGAGTTATTTTGAGGGGACAGCAAATTTACACTGTTATACAAGCTGTACACTCACTACTTTACATTGTAGCAAAGTGTCATTTCCTCAGTGTTGTCACATGAAAAGATAAAATATTTACAAAAAAATGTGAGGGGTGTACTCACTTTTGTGCGATACTGTATATATTAAGTAGACAGATGTAGAAATTGGGATTATCTTGATAACAGAGTCCATTAAAAACGGTCTTTATTCTTGAGCCATATTCATAAAATCCATTAGAAGAGATGACAGGGTTCACCAGCAAAATTTGTGTACATAGGATATCCGGGTTATTCGAATTTAACATGTTTCCCAGAATAACATCAGAGTCCTCTGGAAATAGCGACAGTACATGGTCTACAAATTCAAGAATTATAATACATTATTAGCCAAAAAGTTACAAAACAGAATAGTATTCATACACAACTGTGTAACATACACCTACATTATACAGAACACACATAACTGTATGACGTATGTCAGACAATTGTGTATAATCTGCCATATACTGTAGAATGGCAAACCACACATAACCATAACCATAGGTAGAAAACTTCAGATACTGGGTCTCAAAAGATTTTGAGCTTTAACTATATAAAAGAAGGCAATTTAGAACCGTTCCAACTGACCTGTGATTGTTCTTCATGTAAAATTACTATAGAACACAAAAAAAAAAAAAAAAAAAAAAAAAAAAACCACACACACACCAAAACACTATGCCAAGAAATTCTCTGAAGAAAAATTGTGAAATCTGTATGTGACCCCTACCTGGTAGTTTTCCCCCTCCTGTCCCAGTGACACAGCAAGAAAATCGGAAATCCCCCAAAAGTAAAGGTGGCGATTTTTTTGCTCAACAAGCAGGTTGAACAAAGAAAAAAAAAAACTGACCCAATTCCCCCCGTCCACACAGTCGATGTGGATGCAAGAAACCTCCTTGCTGGGTCATTGGATTCCGACTTCCCCGCTGTCAGGATACACAGATCAGCACTGCAATCAATAGCCTGCAGTGCCAATCAAGTGAGAAAACACAGACAGGGCAGTTAAAACAGATGCCAAACACTAGATTGACTTCTGTTCAACCACAGTGGCCACACATAGATTGAAATCCTTCCGGTCCCTGCTGAACTAGCCAAATTTCAGTCCATGTACGGCCGGTCTGTGATGAGGAAGTACTGTGTGCCCCCCATAGCAAGAAGCTAGCTATGAGGGGACATGGAAAAGAGAAGGAGCCAAGATCTCCAGCAAGGGACCCCAAGAGGCGGAGGTTCGGAGCTGCTCGGTGCATTGCACAGAGCAGGCAAGTAGAACAGGTTTATCATTGTAAATTTTAAAAAATGTTTGCTTGTGGTATCACTTTAACAGCCTTCCCAATCATCAGTGGAACAGGAGACTCAACTGAAAGGAGATGTTTGCTCCATTCTAGCGACATCTATGACAGGTAGAAATTTTCATTCACCTGGTGGCCCAGTGATAACTAGAATTGGAATGTGGAGGGAGGGCTCATCTACCTGAAAGGGATAAATATAGTGATAAAAGCCTGTAGCCCCCCCCCCCCCCCCCCATTTGACCATAATCTAAAACTGAAAATAAAAAAAGGCTTGGCTGGATTGACAAGACATTGTACATTTTGAACAATTAAAATGGGAAGTCAGACTCGCCTACTGTATAAAAGTTCATGAAAGTGAGCTAGTTTATTATTAGTACAGGTGACATATCTATGGGATTCCAGAACTTCCTCCAAATCCGTTTCCTCTAAAACCGGAATAATAGAATACCATTATTTTATTCTTTTTTTTACCCGTGTGAGAGATGACCTCTGAAGTGAATCAAAGAAATATAAATAGTAGATTGTAACCCCTGGGGAGAGCAGGATTCTTATCATAATGTACACTGAACAGAACAGAACAGGAGGCATTGTGAAAGAAGACTTGTGAGCCACGGAATAGACATGTAAACCCTTTACTACCACCTTTACCTACAGGTAAGACTAGAATAAGGCTTACCTGTAGGTACCGTGAATATCTCCTAAACTTGCACTGCTTAGGAGATATTCACTATATCCGCATGTGCAGACGTCATCGGCACATGCGCACTGTAGAAAAGGCTTGCTCGTGCCATTTCTTCAGTAGCTGTGCCGTGACCGGCGCCACCCGTGCTCACAAGCGGGAGTGACGTCATCGCGGCTCCGGCCAGTCACAGCGCCTGGGAACCCAGAAATAAATCCGCGAGGCCTGTCACTGGTCACAGCGGTGTACGGGGAATGCTGCAACAGCTTCATTCTAAGGTAAGTATTTCATAATGAGCTAGTATGCTTTGTCTTGCAGGTTTTTGTTTTTTTTTATTAGAGAGTTTACAACCACTTTAAAGTTTAGAGACAAGTACAGACACAGCAAAAAGATTTATGTGTGAAGCCAACAAAAATAAAAGGAGGTAGGAAGGAAAGATCTACACCCCAGTAGCAAGGGACACCGGATCAGCAGGATAACTTCAGTTAACCAAAATAAGCTTTTTTTTCCCCCCATGCATTCTATTTGGTTAATTATGTCTGACCTCTAATTCAGCTTAAGGCTTGGAATGCATGTACTCAGTGTGTATTCTGAAGGTTAGCTTGTGAACAGGTATCTGGCTTGTTTATTACAGAATGCTCTGAATCCAGACAGGGCACGTGAACAAGTCCAAACATCTCAAGTGTGCAAAGCATTCTAAGGTGTAAATATCTAAATGTTAACTCATGCACGGTCTGTGAGAAGACATAACAAAGATCTTTTCCAATTATTATTGACAGCACTACCCCTAAAATATTGGCACTGACTACTCACCACCTACAGCGTTAAGCAGATTTGGGGAGGGCAGGGATAGGTGTTAGTTCACTTTTAAAAATTTTTTTTTTTTTTTTAAAGGTGGACTAACCCTTTAAAAAAAGGGTACATCTGTCATGACAAATATTAAATGACACTGCTGACTTCTGCCACTCAAAATCCAATTATTTTTTGTGAAAAATAAATTGATGAAGAACACCAACTTCTCTTGTTCTGGATCTGAGGCACAGGTACAGAAAATAAGCCACTGTACTAGCACGTTTCAGGAGGCCAGCATGGGCATCCTATATTGTTCTCTGATGGCAGGTATGCGTCATGATCTGAAGTCAGGCTTGGAAAACAGAAGCTATAGCAGTAGTAAGGCACCTACCAGTGTTGGCCCGTGCCACCCCCCCTCCCCCCAATCAATTTGCCCAGCCCCCAATCTCCATGCAGGGCGCCGGACGCATGGATTTCAATTGTTTTTTTTTTTCTTTGAAGCATGATTAGAGCCAGAGGCTCCAATTGGCTTAGAAAAAAGGTGGGCTTGGGGCGCCGCATTCCTGTCCGTCTCCCACGGGGGGGGGGGGGGGATGTGGCAGCGATGTGAGTGAGGGGGGCAGATTTGTTTGCCACTCCCCAAAATATTGAGCACCAGCTGCCACTGGCACCCACTGACCAGCTGGATAAGTACAGAAGCATATCCTCCAGGGGAATGACATGGGCTCACCTGAGGTGCTGAGTTTAAGTACTAACTGGATTGGTTTTTTGGTTTGTTAGTACCAGCTAGCAATCTTTAGGATTGCCCCATTAGGAGGTGAGCAAGCCAGGGTCCAGTAGTCAGTAGTCAGTCAGTAAACAAGCCAAAGGCCGGTAACGGGTGGTTGCAGGTAGGGTTCAACCAGAAGTGTAGTTGGGGAAAAAGCCAAGAGTTGGTAATGAGTGGTAGCGAAGATACCAACGACAGCAGGACTGACAAGAGTGCGATATTGGCTGCAGAGAGCAAAATAATCTGCCAAGCAGGAAGTGCAAAGGCATGGCTTTAAGAAAAAAAATTCATGGAGGAGAAAAGGGCTCAAAATTCAAGACAAACCAGGTTCAAGGCAGGATCATCCAAAGAATTGTCCGGGGAGCTCACAGGTTCAGCTCCAGGCCCTGACAGTATGCTTCTAGTGCACATTTAAAAAGAAACTGGTATCCCAGCCTGCCCTCTTTCTTAGTGGTCAATAGGGTAACAGACCCTAAATGCAGACACACACCAGTTCTAACCATGTTGGAAATCTTCATAAGTCCCGCCTCCTTCCTCTACTGTGAGAAGAAGGGGAGGGCTTTCAAATGTATAACTGTAGTTCTGGTTAAATTTGCGGTTCTTGTGACTGGCTGTCACAGTAATGACTAGGCACAGAGGCACTCTGATTGGCTCTGCACATTCTGCCTATGATTTTCCCTGTCTAAGCACAAAGTTATCGTGAACATTGTGCGTTCCCAGGCAAAATAAAACATAGTGCCGTTTTAAAAATGGCAATCCAGAACACCACGGCCACCAGTTTAAAACAAACAGCAACAGTTAAGTGGTTAAAGAGGTAAATTTTATAAATCCATAGGTAAAGCAAAAATAATTAAAGTGGTTCTAAAAGGCAGAAGGTTTTTTATCTTCATGCATCTAAACCTATGTGCAGCAGCCCCCCCCCCAATACATACCTGAGCCCATCTAGCTCCAGTGATGTTGCATGAGAGCCTCGGCTGTCAGGGACTATCCCTCATAGGCTAAACAGGGCAGTGGGCGTTATTGACTCCCTCTCCTGTCAAAGTCAGTGAGCCAATAAGGAGAGATGGGGTGGGGTTGAGTTGCGGCTCTGTGTCTGATGAACACACAGGGCAGATGTACTGCGGTAAGGTGGCTCAGCTGCACGAATCGTCGTACCAGTAGCATCCGTGGGCGCGTGCATGCTCCGATTGGCCAGCTGGCCCCGGCAGACTATGTCCGCCAGCCGCCCGCGATCGTTCCCCACAGAGACAATAAACAGAGACCTGCCGAAGTAAACAAGGAAGATCTCCGTTCGGTCAGGGCATGACACGGAGATCTGACATCCTGCTAATTCCCCCATACAGTTAGTCATCACAAACAGGGAACACAATTAACCCCTTGATCACCCCTTATGTTAACCCCTTTCCTGCAAGTGCTATTAGTACAATGTCCGTGCATATTTTTAGCCCTGATCACTGTATTAATGTCACTGGTTCCCAAAAAAGTGTCAACAATGTCAGTTAGGTGTTCAATCTGTCTGCCGCAATGTCGCAGTCCCGCAAAAAAAATTATCGCCTATTTTGTAGATGCTATAACTTTTGCGCAAACCAATCAATATAAGCTTATTTTTTTCTCAAAAATTATCGTTTTTTTTTTGTTTATAGTCCAAAAAATAAAAGCCGTAGAAGTGATTAAATAACACCAAAAAAAAGCTCTATGTGTGGGGAAAAAAAGGACGTCAATTTTGTTTGGGTACAATGTCACGCGACCACGCAATTGTCAGTTAAAGTAACAGTGCCAGATCGCAAAAAATGGCCTGGTTAAGGGGGTAAAAGTACAAGTGAACTTCACCTGAGAACGGGAATTATTTTGGGCAGAATCAGAAAAAAAAAAAAAAAGTGAAAAAAAAAAAAAAAAAAAAAGTAAAAAGTAAAAAAAAAAAGTTAAACTAGTGCATTCACCACATCTAAAGACTGGCAAGCTGCAAAATAACAAATTTTTTTTCTTACATTTAGATAACCTTCAATTCATTGTGATTGGGACAAAACGTACAATTTTGTCAGAGTCATTTATACTCATTCCCATGCAGACAGTGAAACATTGACAACATTTGACCAAACCTCACTGCGGCACTTGTTCCATCAGAGACGCCAAACAATGGACACATTATACATAGCCAGTACAGTGAGAACACAGCCAAAGGAAGGTATAGTGACTAGACTTTATAGTGGCTGAAAAAAAAAAAAAAAAATTAAAAAAAGGGAAGGTCTGCGATATGCTAATGCAATTAAAATTACAGTTGTCAACTTTTAGTTGGAATGCAAAACTATAGCCAAGCTTAAAATTGCTCCCACTCGCGTCCAACTCCTATACTAGCTACCCTGTAAAGAGGAAGATGCATATACTTACCTATTCTCAGGGCGCTCTGGGCACATGATCTCCCCAGTAGCCTGCCAATAGGTAGGCAGGATGAAAAAAAAATACCAATAAAGGATAATAGAACATAACATGTAACTAAAAACACACACACACACACACACACACACACACCCCATGTTGAGGCATGTTCACTATTTTCATAACTGTTATCCAAGGGAGCCAAATTTTTTATGGCATTGATCAGATTAGAAATAAATGGAGGGGATCGAATTTGAAAAGAGATATGAGGGATTGCTGAGAGAAACCCGTTGGATACATGAACTTGAAGCTTTAGTACTGGATGGGTTCAATATAGATATAGATCTTAACTGCTTTAATACACATTTCTAAGGGCCTTTAATCTAGTTTACCTCCGGCGGATCGCCGCCATCTTGGTCTGGAGGGTCTTGATCTAGGCAGCAATATTTTCCTAGTTTAGCAGGCGCATCCGAGCTTTTTTTGGGGGTGACATGATCCAGACAGGTTCCCCTTGTGAAGGTGATGGTCGGCGGGCTTTCTGAGCTGTAGGGGGGGGGGGGGGGGGTGTCGCAGGATTTTCAATACAGGATGTTCGGCCGGCGGAGCTCAGATCCCTAGCGTCCTATCTCATGCCGCTTTAGACCACGCTCCCCCCAATCCAGCTTTATTAAATTTTAAAAAGCTTTTCCCATGTTTTAAACAGGTTTATTATTAAGCCAGAACAGTTTTTATAATCTTATAATAACATTTGTGTTAATTTTATTTAGTTATATTCCTCACAATTAACTATTCGATTATGCGTTATTAAAATACTATAAGTAGAAAGAATAGAATAAATGTAATGATTTAGCTCATACATTCCCATTAATAATAAAGTCTGACACAGTAGGTAGGTAGTAAGGCAAGTACAACCTGTACGGTAGTGCAGGAATACAGAAGTAATCTGTAAGGAGACACACGATGGATCCCATAGAGCAATACAAGAGAAGTGGGTCGATCAGGCCTGCCAATTAGAATGCCGAGGATATAAAATGGGCAGAAGATGTACAGAAATTCTGTTTCTAAAGACGTCAAGATACGGATGAAATGCGCGGGGCGGGGCTACTGGTCTGTGATTTCATATCCATCTACATCACTTCCAGTGCGTGGCAGTTGGGAAGACGAGGTATTCCTTGTATCCTGGTGTATATACAGATACATTTGAACCTGGCATGTTATAAAAAATTGTGAGTGCGCATTTTGTGGAGCGTTTTTATGATTTTAAAAGCAAACATTACTGCATGACGCAATCTTTCTTTTAATCTCTGCGATGGTGGAGCTGGTAATGAATGTGTAAGAGGGCTATCCTTGCAGGGTTAAAAGCGGAGTGGAGAGCTGATTATATTGGAAAAAAGATGTGTTGGACCCATTTATTCATTTAAAGGGGTCAAAAAAATCCGGGTAGTGCATCAATTGAGGAAGAGAATGTGGTGAATTTGGAGGTGGTGAACTGCAGTCTCCCCCCCCCCCCCCAATCAAAACTAGCACTCTGATATTGCAGTGGGGGATTGAAGAATTTATCACATGGATTTTTTATGAGACTGATTGATATCAGTTGATATCACTGTTTCACTTAGCTTATTTATTTGCACAAAAGGGGCAAAATTGATAGTTTATTCACTAATTTGTTTACTATTCACATATGTTAATGGATATTGATTGACATATGCTTATGTTCATTGTTATTTATTGTTGGGTTGTTTTTTTTGTTTTTTTTTACAGATTATTAAGGGTGATTGGCTACCATGCACAGCTCCACCATATATTACACTATCCAGTTTTAGTAAGTCAACCCCACAGTCTCCTAAAACCTGGAGGCGATGGCCTGGTCAGGTTAAGAATATCAGGTTTTAGACAAAAATATAAAAAGGAAGATTCTGCTCTCTACCCCTTTAAAGTAACTCTACAGAATCAGAGCTCAGTGTCTGAGGTCCCATGGCGTACACTGTAAATTTATAAGAAAAAAGTAGCACAGCAAGGATTTCTGCTGCTCATTCAGAGGTGGAGAAGGAACAATTACAGGACTTCCCACTGGGAGGCAAGACAAATAGAAAAAAAAAAAAAATAAAGACAATAAATTTTCTTAATTAGACCAGAGTTCTTTAAATCCTTATTGTATCATCTTAAACAGTTCCCTGACTGTTCCTTCTGCATAGACAATAGCCCACGGTGAGGACATCCACAGATTGTATTAATTTTCTAGTTCTTAAGAATTTGTGTTTTGAGGAACTCAAGTGATGTAGGAGGTGATTTCCAGCTGTTCCACGATATGCATTTGGAGTTTCCATTTCTGTTTATTCAATTTCCCATTTCAAAACAAAGAACAACTCAAGTTAAAAAAAAAAAAAAAAAAAAAAAAATCATATTTAGGGGGGTTAGTTATGAAATAATTAAGATCATAGGTGGGCAGAAACACAGCCAGATATTTGCAAATCCATGTGATGTGGGACTACAGTAGAGGAAAAAATGCTATCAGCTGGAGTTTTGGGTAGCAGAGACTTTGTATGTGTCCTGTGTAAAAATGAGGGGAAAAAAAAAAAACAACCAAAAAAAACACACACAACAGCTACACTATGTGTCCACTCCTGGAGAATGGATTCCGGTGCAGAAGCAGACATCTGCAGCATGAATGTCCAGGATTACATCATCGGTGGCCGCTCAATGGCCAAGGAAAGAAGACACTTCCAGACAAAATGGAGTGGAGAGCAGTCTGTGCTGGAGGAGGGAAAGCCATCAAGCTTGTCTGCCATAATCTGAAAGTATGCACATTATAGTAGAAGCTGCCACAGTCTTCCTCAGCAGGTCCAAAGATTGCCGACCAAAGATTTATTTTCTTAGATCGCTCTCTTCTTATGTGGGTTCCTATATAGCCACCCTTGTGTGCACATTTCCTAGGGGAGAGACCACAAGCCTCTGTTAGCAGGCCGCCTGTTCTGACTTGCACAGGCAGCCAGAGAGGACTAGATACACAGTATGCTTGAAATCATGGGGCATATGGTCCTGAGAAGGGGGACTGGGGCACTTTCTGTGAAGCAGAGTGCGCAATACCCAACCAGAAGCAGCACACTGCAGGCTGGAGGCAATGGTAGGAAACCATTTGAATTGTGTTTCTTGCCTTTTTTATGTAGTACCCTCTAGCTAGGTGCTAATGTACATTGGGTTGAATCTGGGTCAGGACTAAGTGACTTAGGGAGGCTGGATGACTCAACAAGCAGCACCTCTGATTACTCCCCCTGCTCTCTGGAACCTTGAAGAAGTTTCCAGAAGTAAAAGGTGGAGTCTAGGAGGAGCTGCTTGGAGTACTGACATGGGTCACAGCCAATCCCCAGCAAAATGGGCTGGCAGGAGGCAGGCAACCCATATACTCTTGGATCATGCCAGCAGGGGCAGTTGGGTGGAAGATGGAGGAGGAGTGCTGAGGAGGGTGTCCCCTAGTCTGGGGCTCAGGTGCTGAAGGGACCCTATACAACATATGGAGGAAATCCTTTCTGGAGGCACGGGAGCAAGGACAGGACAGCAGGAGCAGGTCGGCGCGTTCAAGAGTTCTCCAGAGGAGTCAGCTGCGAGGGCAGTGGTGAGCGAGCAGTCTGCGAGGGCAGTGGTGAGCGAGCAGTCTGCGAGGGCAGTGGTGAGCGAGCAGTCTGCGAGGGCAGTGGTGAGCGAGCAGTCTGCGAGGGCAGTGGTGAGCGAGCAGTCTGCGAGGGCAGTGGTGAGCGAGCAGTCTGCGAGGGCTGTGGTGAGCGAGCAGTCTGCGAGGGCTGTGGTGAGCGAGCAGTCTGCGAGGGCTGTGGTGAGCGAGCAGTCTGCGAGGGCTGTGGTGAGCGAGCAGTCTGCGAGGGCTGTGGTGAGCGAGCAGTCTGCGAGGGCTGTGGTGAGCGAGCAGTCTGCGAGGGCTGTGGTGAGCGAGCAGTCTGCGAGGGCTGTGGTGTGCGAGCAGTCTGCGAGGGCTGTGGTGTGCGAGCAGTCTGCGAGGGCTGTGGTGTGCGAGCAGTCTGCGAGGGCTGTGGAGAAGTAGCCAGGAGGGCTAGTGAAAGTAGTGAAAGGGGCAGCTGCAGCCAGGTGGGCTGGCAGTGCCTGAAGAGGTGGTTCTGGGATCAGTAGCCACAGGGATGTAAAGCTGGACACCAACTTTTTGCTACACGCTTAAAAGGGGCGTCAGGTTCCTGCCTATAACAGGCTTTTGCTCAAAAAACTGACAGTGCTTTTTGTCAGACTAGCCATCAGTATGCCAGCTGAAGTTCTGCAAGCAAGTGCACTGGAGGAAGTGAGTCGTGTATATCGACTATGTAGAAAAGTTGTCCCTAAAAGTTGTTTGAAGTCAAGTGGGCATCCCATAACATCCCTAACTCCCCATCCAAGATTTATCCCCTCAAAACACAACAAAAAAAAAAAAAAAAGTGCTGGACTGTTTTCTGACTCTGGGAGACTGTGGAAATTCAGTGTGCCTGGCTGTGCAGGCTGGGGGATCCCATATTACCGGCGACTTTTACGTGGGGTGCGCTACACTAGAAAACCATTTAGAGGGTCTATTTGCATGCACATTTCCTCTAAGCAAATTGGGCAAAACAAATGTTCTTTAGGCTATTTGTGCACTTTTTTTTTATGGCATTAGGACCAATAGATGGAGCTGAAGAGCATAGGAAACACATGTTTTTGTAATTTGGGCTAATAAATGCAACCACTGGAGCATTTTAGTATGTGGCTAGTGTGAATGGGCCAGGTCAGCTCATAAAGATGCCACAGATTGTCGCTTCGTACAGCACTGCTAGTTTATGTCAAGCTTTTTTTTTCTCCTCGAAAGATTAGGGAATGGATGAGACGCATAAGATAATATCAGGTAAAAAAACTAAAAGCAAAAACCACCAGTGATCACATTGAAAAATGTGAACGGTCCCCAACATTTAAAATATCTGAGAATTTGATAAAATAATGTGTGAGAAATTGGAGTTGATGCACCGTTAAAAAAAAAAAAAAAAAAAAAAAAAAATATATGAATGAATTAATTTTTAAACTGAGCCAAGATTCACCTTAAGGCCTCATGTACACTGCTGCTGGTAAATGGACGTTTAGGAGCAGTTGGGCATTTTTTTCAACTGCTCCTGAACTCTCCTCTATGTTATCTTATCGGTACATGTACACAGGGTCGTTTATAGTCGTTTCTAGGCGGTTGAGTTGAGGCTTTTTTGGAATGCAAAAAAATGGGTTCAGAAGCCGAGTTTAGAGGCATTTCAAGCGCCAAGCGCTTCTAAACGCTGTTAAACGTAGCTAAACGAGGTAACTCACGTTTAGCCGCATTTCATTTACAGGCGTTTTTAATTTTCGGCTATTTTGAAAAAAAAAAAAAAAAAGCTTTTTTTAAAACACTTCTAAACGCAAATGCGGCAAAACGGACCTTTAAGAGCCCATGTACACGGGACGCCGTTAAACGTGCGTTCAGAGGCAGTTGGGACGCTTTTTTCAACTGCCCCTGAACTCATTCAACGTTATCCTATGTGACCATGTACACAGTCTCGTTTATTGCAGTTGCGTTTAACAGCGTTTCTTTGGAAGCAAAAAAATGGGTTCAGACGCAGAAGATTTCCACGCTTCAGACGCCAAACGCGGTACCCGCGTTTTTGTTTATAAGCGTTTTTAAAGGTACCCTATATTTTAGACTTGAAAAGACAAAAATATGATGGAAAACAATGAAAAAAAAAAAAAAAAAAAAACATAAAAAAATTAGTTAAAAATGTTTTAAGTACTTGCGTTGATTCATAGAATATATATAGCCCTTGATGCAATGCAATACACCACTGGCCTTGCTGTATCCAAATTTTAATTGGAATTTGATCCATATGTTCAGATTTGACCAAGATGACCCCACCATTGAGCTTGAACCCCCGACTTGATCAAAGAGTTTCATGAAATTGAAATTTTTTATTTAAAAAAATTCCATTTTGCCCTGGTCAATTTTATGTTAATAATTCCATTGTAAATCTAGTTTTCTTGGTAGCTTGGACAATGATTCACAGGACGGTCTCGACTGTTATCCTGGACACCCACCCTTCATCCAAGTCCTAAAAAAAAGCACAGAATATAGAGGCAAATACAAGTAGACAACTGCTCTCTCTGCTGCTGCTACTCACTCTGGTCAAAATGACTTAAATAGTTAACTAACAATGTTTTTTGAGCTTGGGGAGGGTCTCAAGTGAGGTAATCTTAATAAACGTTTCTAGATGCAAGCGCGATTAAACGCGGCTAAACGGGCGTTTTAAACGCCGGTTTCAAGGGGTCAAAAAAATTAGTTCAGAGGACTTTGCCTCAGCGTCCCGTGTACATGGGGCCTTAAACGTGGGTCGTTCAAGAGAGGTCGTAAAAATGTCCCGTGTACATGAAGCCTAAATCATCTCAGACTTACATGTGGGTACATTGTTACAAGGATCGGACAATTACAATGCAGCACACAAATAAAGCAATATTGACAAAATTGTAATTCTATCCTCTACTTTTTCCCATTCTGACTCAGCACACCAGATCCCGTCTCCTTCTCGCCTGGAATCATGAGACTATTATACAGTCGGAGTCTTGCGCTTTCAGATACGGCTGAGTTTGCCGTTACAGAGAACATATGCTGGATTTCTTTTCCCCCTCCAACACTGTAGAAAAAACAATGAGAAACATTGGAGGCAGACGTCTAACTGTTGTGTGGAGCCAATGTAGTTTTTATTTCCTCTCACTGTAGATTGTAAAATCCAAATATTTATAACCACACACACACACACACACACACACACACACACACACACAGTTAAAAAGCTAATGATCAAAAGCAGATTGTAGCTATTGCAAACTGTGTAATACATAGACACCAGAAATGAACGTGGAAAGTTAGTATAGCAGCTGGGAACCCAATGTACTGTAGATAAGATGATTTCCATGTCTAATGCCGCGTACACACGGTCGGACTTTCTATCCTACTTGGTCCGGCACACTTTCCGACGGACTTTGTCCGCCAGGTGCGCCGGACTTTAAAACGGACGGACTTGCCCACACACACCCGGACTTTCCGGCGGGCTAAGTCCGCCCGTCTTTCCGACGGACTTTCGCCGGAGTTCCGGCGGACTTTCAGAATGAACGGACTTGCCCACACACGGACAAGTCCGTTCATTTTGAACGTGACTCAGGTGCGACGGGACTAGAAAAGGATGTCAATCTTGCCGCTTTTATCGGCGAGATTGACACCTTGCGAGCCCCGTCGCGGGGCATACCAGGCCCTTAGGTCTGGTATGGATTATAAAGGGAACCCCCTACGCCGAAAAAACGGCGTGGGGTCCCCCCTAAAGTCCATACCAGACCCCGATCCGAGCACGCAGCCTGGCCGGTCAGGAAGGGGGGTGGGGACGAGCGAGCGCCCCCCCCCCTCCTGAACCGTACCAGGCCGCATGCCCTCAACATGGGGGGTGGGTGCTTTGGGGGAGGGGGGCGCCCTGCGGGGCCCCCCCCCCCCAAAGCACCTTGTCCCCATGTTGATGAGGACAAGGGCCTCTTCCCGACAACCCTGGCCGTTGGTTGTCGGGGTCTGCGGGCGGGGGCTTATCGGAATCTGGGAGCCCCCTTTAATAAGGGGGCCCCCAGATCCCGGCCCCCCACCCTATGTGAATGAGTATGGGGTACATGGTACCCCTACCCATTCACCTAGGGAAAAAGTGTAAGTAATAAAACACACTACACAGGTTTTTAAAATATTTTATTAAACAGCTCCGGGGGGGGGGGGGGGGGGGGGGGGGGATCTTCCTCCGGCTTCGGGGGTCTTCTTCCGGCTTCGGGGGTCCCTCCGCTTCATCTTCTCCCGGCGTCCGGTTGGTTCTTCTCCGCTCTCTTCTCCCGTTGTTCCTGTTCTTCGGCCGGCTCCTCTGCTGTCTTCAAGTAGCTCTCTTGCCAGCAGAGGTCCGGACTTCTGGGCTTCTGGGCTTCTCTTCCCCAGATGTTGACACGACGCTCTCTCCTGCTGGACTGCTCTCCGAGGGCTGCGTTGTGACTTATATAGGTGGAGACCCCGCCCCCTTTTGATGTCACAGTCCCTGGGCATGCTGGGACTGTGACGTTTTAGGGGGCGTGGTCAACATCACCCAGTGACCACGCCCCCTAAAACGTCACAGTCCCAGCATGCCCAGGGACTGTGACATCAAAAGGGGGCGGGGTCTCCACCTATATAAGTCACAACGCAGCCCTCGGAGAGCAGTCCAGCAGGAGAGAGCGTCGTGTCAACATCTGGGGAAGAGAAGCCCAGAAGCCCAGAAGTCCGGACCTCTGCTGGCAAGAGAGCTACTTGAAGACAGCAGAGGAGCCGGCCGAAGAACAGGAACAACGGGAGAAGAGAGCGGAGAAGAACCAACCGGACGCCGGGAGAAGATGAAGCGGAGGGACCCCCGAAGCCGGAAGAAGACCCCCGAAGCCGGAGGAAGATCCCCCCCCCCCCCCCCCCGGAGCTGTTTAATAAAATATTTTAAAAACCTGTGTAGTGTGTTTTATTACTTACACTTTTTCCCTAGGTGAATGGGTAGGGGTACCATGTACCCCATACTCATTCACATAGGGTGGGGGGCCGGGATCTGGGGGCCCCCTTATTAAAGGGGGCTCCCAGATTCCGATAAGCCCCCGCCCGCAGACCCCGACAACCAACGGCCAGGGTTGTCGGGAAGAGGCCCTTGTCCTCATCAACATGGGGACAAGGTGCTTTGGGGTGGGGGGGCCCCGCAGGGCGCCCCCCTCCCCCAAAGCACCCACCCCCCATGTTGAGGGCATGCGGCCTGGTACGGTTCAGGAGGAGGGGGGGCGCTCGCTCGTCCCCACCCCCTTTCCTGACCGGCCAGGCTGCGTGCTCGGATCGGGGTCTGGTATGGATTTTAGGGGGGACCCCACGCCGTTTTTTCGGCGTAGGGGGTTCCCTTTATAATCCATACCAGACCTAAGGGCCTGGCATGCACCGCGCTCACCGCAATAGGAAAATTTGTTTTTCCTATTGCAGAGAGCGCGAGATGCAATACCCTGCCCTCGCGTCGTATCTGGTCCGTCGGACCAGCCTACACACGAGCGGGCTTTCCATCGGACCAGCACACACACGAGCGGACTTTCCGCCCGAAACTGAGTCCTACGGAAAGATTTAAAACTTGTTTCAAATCTAGGTCCGGCGGGCTTTTGGGAAGAAGTCCGCCGGAAAAGTCCGCCGCCGCCCACACACGGGCGGATTGTCCGGCACACTCTGGTCCGCCGGACCAAGTATGCCGGAAAGTCCGACCGTGTGTACGCGGCATAAGGGTACCAGCAGGCTTCTACGGATGTCTCCACAAAAACTCATAAAAAATAGAAATCACTAATTTTATTCTTGTTTTTTTTGCCTGTCACTATCTTCTTTCCAGATTAAGCTGCAAAGGATTTCCTCTCCACTGCCCACAATGCTAGGGGAACACTAATTCCTGCTCCCCCCCACAATTTTTTTTTTTTTTGTATGGCTGGACTGCCAACCAGTGCCAAGACAAGGTCATCTGGTACCCAGGGCAAAGATGGCAAACTGCAGCCCCCCCCCCCCCATAGGGAAAGTCAGTGTCATTTCAAAACAGGAATATACAAACAATACAAATTAAATTAGCTTTAATTAGTTAGAAACAGAGTTCACTCCCACATTTTAAATTTATGTATTTTATTAGAGGTACTTAAAGTGCTTTGAAATAATAACGCAGCTCAGCTTCCCCGCTGACAGGACAGATCTCTTCCCAACAATCGGTGGGTGCCGGTGGTCATCCATTGGCCGGTGTTCTATCGATTTGTGCCCTCCGTCAAAAAAGTGCCCGCGCATGTGCAGAATGGAAGGGCATTCCAGCTGATCTGCCGATCACCTGAAGTGACGTAACCATAGCGCATGTGCACATCGGAGGAGGGTTTTTTACGGGAGATACCATTTCACAGACACAATTGAAAGTTATGCAAAGAGCGGAGGGGCACCCTAGACGTCAGATTGTGCTTCGCTGTAAACCTGCGGCGCAACAGCGAGACACAATATGACAAATACGGTATCCCTCCGCTGTTTGCATAGCATTAAATTGTGGCCGTGAAATGGTATCTCCCGAAAAAAAAAAGGCACCTACGAAGTGCGCATGTGCTATGGTGACGTCACTCCAGCTGATAGGGAAATCAGCTGGAGCGCTGTTCTGCGCATGCACTTTTACAGTGGGCACATAATCGACAGAACACTGGCACCCACTGATCAGCATCTGCTGTGTATCATCACAGCCAGGTCACCAGTGGCACGTGTGCCCCCTACCTGGGAGTGCCAGATTACGTACCTGGTAAGTGATCCAGTGCAGCAGAGCTGCCGTACATGTGATACAGTCGGCACGCCGATAATAATGACCACCAGCATCAGTCCCAGTTTCTGCAATTATATCCCCCAGCATTGGTGCCAGTTTAGAAAATAACGCAGTATAAATGGCAATCTCCATAATAATAACCGCCAACGTCAGTGCCAATATACAAAACAATCCACAGCATTGGTGTCAGCAGCACCAATAATAACCCCCAGAATCAGTGCCAGTTTCTACAATTCGATCCCCAGCCAATTTACGCGGTAGTAACCCACAGCAGTCGTGTCAGTTTCTGCAACGATAATACCCAGCAATAGTGCTATCTTATGTAATCACCCCCAGCATTGATGGCAGTGTCTGTGATCACAATCTGTACTGGCTGGAGTGGTAAACTCTGGAAGCTTTTACCCCTTTCATGACCAGTCCATTTTAGAACTACTCTACATTTAAGTGGTAACTGCGCGGTCATGCAACGCTGTACACAAAACTAAAATTGATATAAACTTTTTTTCACACAAATAGATCTTTCTTTTAGTGGTATTTGCACACCACTGCATTTTTATTATATAAAAACGGGAAAAAAATAAAAAATTATAAATATGCACTATATATATATATATATATATATATATATATATATATATATATATATATATATATATATATATATATTATTTTGTACTTTCTGCTATTAAAACCTATGCAATAAAAAAAAAAAAAACACATTTCTTCATAAATTTAGGTCAAAATGTATTCTGCTACATGTCTTTGTTAAAAAAAAGAAAAAAAAAAAAAAAAGAAGTCACGTGGGTCGTGACGTCACGCGTAGGGATGGGAAAGGCACTCTATGTTTGGATTTGCACTACGAGCTCGCTGCTCGTCGGATCTCCGCCCAGTATTATGTTTTTAAATGTGAGTACTTGTATACTTTAATAAAAATTGAACGGTTATCAAACAATATTATACTATTGTGGGATCTTCCTTTCTGGTTTATCTCGGTGACCCCGGGACACTACTTGGAGAGACGAACGTCCATAAAGGAGACAAGCCAGGATAGGAGTTTACCACCACCGCCCCCACTGTTTGCTGATTCCATGGCATTAACAACTAAAGACTGCCATTCCTAAAAAGTGGCTAAGTGCGAGTACCCCATTACCTTAAGGTAAGGGGCCACTGCCCACCAGTGTGTGCCGTGTTGCATGAAGAGAGATTAATCACCTGTTTCACGTCTATTTTGCACCGAGTGGATCACATGCATATATAACTCTTTGGACTTTGTATAGAATATTTTTAGGGAAACACTATTTTTTGCACGATTAGGAGAGGATGGTATATCACTGGACTTGTTATAAGAGCATGATTCACGTTATATATACGCACCTGGCTATGTGTTGAGAGATACCAGGTGCACACTATTCCATTAAGCTGACTGTTACACTTTTTAGAGTTGTTTTTTACTTTTAATTTTTTAGTAGATTATATGATTTATTATTATCTCTGTATAAGGATTTAATTATCACTTTGATGAGCACTTATCACACTTATTTTTATGTGTATATACATTTGTTTAGTGTGTATTTGATTATTCCTTCTAGCCAATTTTTATCAAACAGTTTATGATTATGTTTTTTATGATATATACACAGTCTTAGGCACTCTCGGAGAGAGGTTTTAACCTTCACGGTATTGCAGAGTCACACACAAGCATTGTTGCGATGGTCGACTGCAATAGATCTGCACTTTAGAGACACCCACCACTACTGTGCCACCACATCTAAGTTAGTTTTTATTTTTATAGTAAAGGATTAGCGCAACACCACACTTTTATTGATTTTATGTATTAAAGTGGTTTGTGAAAGCTTTAGGGTCTACTAAAACAATGGAATTTTTTTATTTTTTTTTTTAATATACACTAGCAATGGGGGTGATCATTGACTTATAGTGGGACTGTGATAGTGGCACTGACTAACTATCACTGACATCACCAGTAACACTAATACAGTGATAAGTGCTAATACTTTACACTGTCACTTTACTAATGACACTGTCTGGGAAGGGTTAATATCATTATCTAGGGGTGATCAAAGGGGTTAAATGTATACCAAACATGTGCAATGTGCGATAGACCAAAAAACTCATCCAGTTTGCTCTTTCCTTTAATTTTTCAGTTAATGCAGAAGCAATAAAATTATCACACAGAAGCCCCTTGGGTTACCCCTGATCCTACCATACTAAATCTGTAAAGTAGTATCAAAATCCATATTAGCATACGTTATCTGTCATAATTATAAGACCACAGGATATTTTACCTAATAATGTTAACTCCATTCTGTATCACTGAGAAAAAGGTCAAGAATTAGGTTGATATTCCATAATTGATACAAGGACCCCTTAGGGTTCATGCACAGGGGCGTATGAAAAAAAAAAAATGCTGCTAGAAAAAAATGCCTTTAATGCCATGTTTTTTTGAGTATTTACATGCATATGAACTCATTCCATCAGCTAGAACATTCACCTATTCTAGCCACTAGAATAAATTTACATGCATAACCGTGCGTATATGCATGTTTAGACAAGTTTACAAACATTTATAAGTGTAAAGCTTGAATGTCTCTACATTACTTATTGTATTAAAAGGGGGATCAACTCCAGAGATAAAACGATAATTCTCCCGCTCTACAAGACTCTGGTCCGGCCGCACCTAGAGTATGCTGTCCAGTTCTGGGCACCAGTCCTCAGGAAGGATGTACTGGAAATGGAGCGAGTACAAAGAAGGGCAACAAAGCTAATAAAGGGTCTGGAGGATCTTAGTTATGAGGAAAGGTTGCGAGCACTGAACTTATTCTCTCTGGAGAAGAGACGCTTGAGAGGGGATATGATTTCAATTTACAAATACTGTACTGGTGACCCCACAATAGGGATACAACTTTTTCGCAGAAGAGAGTTTAATAAGACTCGGGGCCACTCATTACAATTAGAAGAAAAGAGGTTTAACCTTAAACTACGTAGAGGGTTCTTTACTGTAAGAGCGGTAAGGATGTGGAATTCCCTTCCACAGGCGGTGGTCTCAGTGGGGAGCATTGATAGCTTCAAGAAACGATTAGATAATCACCTGAATGACCGCAACATACAGGGATATGTAATGTAATACTGACACATAATCACACACATAGGTTGGACTTGATGGACGTGTGTCTTTTTTCAACCTCACCTACTATGTAACTATGTAACTTATTTTGAATTTGTAAAATCTTAAAAAAAAAAAAAAAAAAAAAAAAAAATACAAACATACTGAACAAGAAAAAAATTGGTGTCAGTATAAATTGGCTAACTTGACAATGACTATGATTCAGATGTAAAAAAAAAATATTTAAAAAAATAAATAAAAAGGTCAAGCTAGTCTTAAAAAAAAATCACTAAAGTAGACAAAATAATAAGAGTTATTGTCAAGTTAACCAGGACATAGTGACTGCTAAAGTTTGTCTGGGTGTCTAGGGTTCAATGCCCCCATAGGCATAAAGGGTTAATAGGTCTATTTCAAGCAATGTAACAAAGCTACAGCCACAAAGGCCATCTATAACAAAATTCAGCAGCTTCAACAAGCTGAGAAGGGGCTTTATGTTGAATCTGAACTCCAGGCAGCTAAAAAGAAAACCCCCTTTGCTAGTTTCACCCCTCTATAATGGTAGGGCTCTGCTTGTTTAATCTAGGGTGCATGAAGTACTTACCCTTTTCCATGCTACTTCGTGCTTCCTTTCCTGCTGAACAATCGGTCCCACAAAGCTTCCAGTCTTGTGCCAGCCCCCTCGCTGACATCACATACAATGCAGCACCAGTGGTCCTGCATTGTACATTAGGATGGTGAGGGTCTAGGCACACTCCAGGGCAGTAGGGGGATCAGAGAAGTGCACCAACTGCCAGGGAAGGGGAGAATAAAGTATGCGCCCCTCTCTGCTTAATCTCTAAAGCATTTTTTGTTAAAACAAAAACTAAACCCTCCTATCCTTTATAGCCAAGGAAGATGCTATCTTAGCCTCTGTTTGATCTGGAGTTGCCATGGTGCTGCACAAGTGATCAGTAAGGACACCAGCCATTTGATGGCTTGACAGTTCAGTTTGAGAGCACAAGCTTATCCATGGCAAACCTTGAGGGCTCTTTTACATTTGCTTCGGCTTGAACACACATTAATGGCTAGTTTACACTTGCTTCAAAACAAGGCTTTGAACACGCTTTGTTAAAGCTCTCTGAATGCCAGCCAAAGCTTCCATCACTAAATAAAATGGTTAGCTTACAGTCCTGTTTATACCTTGCTTTTGCGTCAACAATTATACACCATGTAGCTTTAGTGGTGCTTCAAAGTGTCTTCAAAGCCTCCATAGAAGTCTATAGCAAAGCTCACTTGAAGCCCCACCAAAGCCTCATCGAAGCACCTAGCAAAAGCAAGGTCATTTTACTGTGGCAGGTCGGCACACTCCCGCGAGCCGTCATAGCTATACGCCGGCTCGTGGGATCGGGATAGCAGAGCACAGCAGGGGTGCCGATGCTTGTGGCCGACGGTCGCGATGTCCGCCGGCCACGAGAGGCAGAAGACAGAAGTGTGCATGTAAACACACAAATCCTTGTTCTGCTCTGAGAGGAATGACAGATCGTGTGTTCCTAATAGCTAGGAACCACGATCCGTCACTTCCTCTAGTCAGTCTCTTCCCCATTCAGTTAGAAACACCTCCCAGGGAATACAATTAACCCATTGATCACCCCCAAGTGTTAACCCCCTTCCCTGCCAGTGACATTTTTACAGTAATCAATGCATTTTTATAGCACTGATCGCTGTATAAATGCCAATGGTCCCAAAAATGTGTCAAAACTGTCCGATGTGTCCGCCATAATGTCGCAGTCACAATAAAAATCACAGATCGCCGCCATTACTAGTAAAAAAAAAATAAAATTATAAAAAATGCTATAAATCTATCCCCTATTTTGTAGACGCTATAACTTTTGTGCAAACCAATGAATATACACTTATTGCGATTGTTTTTACCAAAAATATGTAGAAGAATACATATATCGGCCTAAACTGAGAAAAAAATTTGCTTAAAATAAATAAAAAATGGGGATATTTATTATAGCAACAAGTACAAAATATTGTGGGTTTTTTTTTTTTTTTTGAAAATTGTCGCTTTTTTTGTTTATAGCGCAAAAAATAAAAAAAATGCAGAGGCGATCAAATACCACCAAAAGAAAGCTCTATTTGTGGGGAAAAAAAGGACGTCAATTTTGTTTGGGTGCAACATCGCACGACCACGCAATTGTCAGTTAAAGCGACGCAGTGCCGAATCGCAAAAAATGGCCGGTCATTCAGCAGCCAAATCTGCCGGGGCTGAAGTGGGTAACAAAGCGTGTGCAATGCCATGTTTAAAACTAGCCCTAAATGTCACCGTTTTGGGAAACCCGTTAAATCAATGGGTTTAGTCCTGCTTAAAGCTAACTGGAGTTCAGCTTTGAAATTGGTGACACATGTGGGTCACCTAATAGCTCATTTACATGGTTGAATTTTAGTCTGATTAATCTCTGGGGAGTAATCACTCAGCAAAACACAGTGTTCTTTTATGTGCATTCCTGTGATTAATCGCTGGAGGTTAATGCCTCAACACAGTGATTAATTGTTTATCCCGTTCAATTCAATGGAGGTGTTTAATCTCTTCAATTCTAGCTATGTGATTATTTAGAAGTACTGAATGCTTATCAGGACACAGCGCAGGTAAAAATGGCTTCCCCGTCTTTTCACACACATATCAAGATGAAATAAACGTTACTGTCACCATGAATCCCTCTAAGTAAAGTTCCAGTAAAAGTTATATACATGACAAAAGATCTGAGAATTTCCCTTCTCATTTTACAACTGCAGAGACAAAAAAAAAAAAAAAAAACAAACAGACTCAAAACCTGACCTTCTTTCACAGTGCAATTTCTAAGGAACAATTCCAGGATCACACGCTTAACTGCTGATGCTCTCAATTGGGATTACAGCATAAATACACTTTAAAACAAAGCAAAAATGTAACTTTTCTGTCCTCTTCCCATAACCTAACCCAACCACTTTGCCTCTGCAGATATATATTTACCTCAATCTGATGGCTGCAGTTCTGCTATTTGTTTACATTCAGCAGTGCAAGTCTTCACTGTCCTGGCCACACCTGTACATGATCACTCCCCGTAGACTTCTTCCAGGCCCTTTCCTGAGAGTGAAGATGATCTGATAATATTCTATTGGGCTATAATGTGCAGGTGTGGAAAGGACGGGAAGGACTTGGAGCGCCGAATGTAAACAAATAGAGTAGTGGCCATCAAGGCAAGTATGCATCCGTTGAGGGTAGGGGAATGAGTCAGGTTATGTCTGGGGAGGAGGGAGGAGGGGGGGGGGGGGGGGGGGGGGACCAAGTGCTCTTCGTTTTAAAGTGCATCTATGGTCAAAATGTAAAATCATTAAAAGTTCTTTCTACACTTAATTGCAATTATTTCTAGCTTACTCCTATTAATCTGAACAATCCGTCAACATTTACTTGAATTTGGTGACATGTATTCACTATGCCCTGCGAGTAGGCACTGCTGTGTCACAGAGCCTGCCTTCTGAACTACAGAGCAGTTTTAGGTAGACGGAGGTAATACAGGAATCAATGGTTGCTGTGGGATATGTAATAAACAGCGAGTAAATACCAGAATTTTATATTGTTAGAGTTAATACTCCAGATGAGCAGGTTTTTTTTTTTTTTTCTCAAAACCTAAATACCGCTCATGCCATAGCTCACGGCAACAGTCACAAAAACCTTTTAATCTTTTGTAGAACTTTCAGCATGCATGATCAGTATTCATTGTACTTGGGCCAGATCCAGCTATTCAGAAAGAACATTTTAGCTAGAACACAGACCACAGGTTTGCCAATGACCCAACATACTTCAGAATACTCAAGTTCTCTTATTCATTATGCAAAAGATTGAGTGGGGTCAGCAGAAGAGACTTTCAACGTACTTACCTCCTGCTTCTTCAATAGCTTGCGAAATAAGGAGTTTTTGATCATGTAGGTGTATGTGCACAAGGTCGTCACAAATGATAGGTAAAAGATTAACATGGCCTGAATGCACTGGTTTCAGCAAGATCTGAAGACCATAAAAATGTATTTTCTGAGACAGTAATCACCTATGAATAAAATACACCCACACCACTTAAAATATGGATAATCAGACACGTACAAAACATATTTGCTAAGAATCATATAAGAATATGCAACTGCTGTTAAAACATAAAACCTGTCCTCCAAGTTATGCTATTTTTACCAAAATCCAAAGACTCCATCCAAATACCTTGGGCCTTCAGTAGTCCCCCTCATGGTCTGACAGGGCCGTAGATTCTTCACTAATTCTGGCTTAAAGCTCCAACTGAAGAAATTTTAACTGGTTGTAAACCCTTAAAGTGGTGTTCCAGCCAAAATTATACTTTTTAAAATAAAAATACCCCTATAATACACAAGCTTAATGTATTCTAGTAAAGTTAGTCTGTAAACCAAGGTCTGTTTTGTTAGTTTATAGCAGTAGTTTGTTATTTTATAAACTTACAGTAGGCCGTGGCCATCTTAAGTGTGGGCATCTGAAGCCAGATCTCGCACATGCTCAGTGCAGCACAAGCAGTGTAATAGGTTTCAGGTCAGGTTTCCATAGCAACAGCAGTGTCAGAGGAAGTTGCCGCCCCTTCCCAGAAGGCATTGCAAACAGGAAATGATGCGATGGGCCACGGCCAGGGAGGAGGAAGTGAAAAATGAACACAGCAGATATACAGTAGGTGCTGAGAAAAAAAAAAAAATTTAAATATCCAATTCGTTTACAGTGCACAGTTTAGTGAGGGATGCTGAAGAGTTGTAAAAGTGGGTGGAAATCCACTTTAAATATAGCCAGTGAAGTGACTGGCCTCAAGGGATACACAGATGAAACAAATTCTCCTACATAAGCTGTACCTTTTCATCTGAAGCCTTCTTTCCACCACAGTCTTCTAAAACAGTGGTCATCAACCCTGTCCTCAGGAACCACTAACAGGCCAGGTTTGCAAGATAACTGAAATATATCACAGGTGATATCATTTGCTGCTCAGTGATTGCAGTATTCTAGTCTGCATCTCCCCCAAGGTAATACATAAAACCTGGCCTGTTAGTGGGTCCTGAGGACAGGGTTGATGACCACTGTTCTAAAGCACACATTTCACACAACACATCTCAGTTCCAGGGGGCTGGGGATCTGGTGTCACAAACTGCACAGCATAAAGCAGAGAACTGAGTGTAATCTGAGATCTGTGTTGAGGGAATGGATACACCCCCTCTACACAGCCTCACAGGAACATATGCATAGCTGGGGCTGTCATTTACCTTCTGTCTGCTGGAGGAGGGTTGGGCAGTCCTCCAGGATTCTGCGGTATTGGCATAACCTGTCTGAAGGGACTTACGCAGATAGAGGAAAGAGAAGAGAAAACCACACTATGTGCTTTAGATTGAGGCTATTACACACTACAGAGGGATATGCTTTATTCATTTTACATTTCAGATATTTCCAACCACATGCAAGAGCAGAGGGACAAACTATCTGCTTATACCCAAGCAGAGACAATCACAGGAACCACTCACAGGTCAATACATTTTGCTAACGGTTGCCGAGGAACACAGGTTTGAAAAGCCACAGGCCAATCTAAATTTGTATCTATTCATGCAAATTAGCACTTGGTTGATAAAATAAACAAATATTCTGTCCACAAATATTTGCCTATTAACAAGACAAAAAAAAAAAAAAAAAAAAAAGAGAAGTAAAACACAAATACTACTTGTCTTCCTAGCAATGTCAAGTTTTTACAATTTAAAGTAGTACTAAAGCCTCACCGTTTTTATTGGACAGTTGATCATATGACAAAAAAAAAAAAAAAGTTTGCTTTAAAAGTCCAGCAACACTTACAAGTTAGCATGTTTAAACCACAGGCCTTGAGCTTGTTCTGTGCCTCTTCTCTGAACTTAGAAGAGTATGAACTTACTACTGCACAGGTCACCACATTTACATGAAGGTAGCACAAGTCTGAGCTTGCTGAATCAATGCTTAGAGGACTACCTTTAAATCCAACTAGTCAAACTCACAGCTAAAATTGCATATGCAGGATGAGTTATCTGTCAGAATTTTTTTTTTTTTTTATCCCACTGCAATCAAAGCAATGGAACTTGGTCAAGAAGACCGATTGACTAGCGAAAGATCAGCAGACAACAGGTTGTCACCTCTGTGCTCCATTCTCCAATCAGCAAGCTTCATTTTTTACATTCACAGCACTGTGCAATGTAGTATAGCTTGAATGGCTATACCATCACTCTCCCAATCTGAATGCTGATTAATAACCTACTAACCATTTCACTGGTGTGCGCAGTTTATAATTAATTGTGAATTATGGAACTAGAATTATTGCTCTCACTCTGACATTTGCCACAACACGTCACGTGTGTGGTAAAATCACTGTTCATAGATGTGTGGTGGACCTACATGCACGATTGCACTTGCGTGTGTACACAGTGGGATGGGGGGTGATCGTATTTAACATTTTTTTTTAATTTATTGCTAATCACAAGGGGCAAACAAGCCCCCTTGTGATAGCTTTGGGCAGATGACAGGTACTCTCCATAGAGACATCAGGCCTATTAGAACCCTCATGTCTGCCATGTTCGTCAAAGTAGCTGATCAAATACAGATCATGTTTGAACAGCTGCTTCCCTGGCTGTAACAGCCAGGGAATGACAGCTCTGCAACCGGAAGTGGGGAAATGATCGCTTCTGCAATCATCTACCACAAGGGGAGATGGTGGACTGGATGTTCCACCACCTCCTCTGCAGGAAGCCTCCGGCAGGCAGCACTGGGAAGAGTCCTTCCCATAGCTGTAAAAAGCAATCGAGCAGCTGTAAAAGCACTCAGGGTGAGTTTGGGGACACACACTGGCATCCACATGGATGTCATATTGAGACACAGTGGCTGTGTTGGTGCATAGAACACCTGTACGCCCCCGAGCAGATAAACCTGTCCCTGCACAGGGGACGGATCAAATCGTGTGAACAAGACCATAGACTTACTTTGTTTTTGTTTGAAATCAGTAAGAACCAGGGTGGATTAAAAAAAAAAAAATTATATATATATATATATATATATATATATATATATATATATATATATATATATATATATATATATATATATATATATATATATATATATATATATATATATATATATATATATATATATATATATATATAATTTTTTTTTCTCTATCAATGATTTAAAAAAAAATGTATTTGATTTAAAAAACTGATTTTTTTTGATTTTTAAAATCAAATTTATTTTAATAAAATGCTTTTGGAGAGGTAAAAAAAAAAAAAACACTTATCTAAAAGATAGTTTTCTATTTAAGATAAAAAAAATGGAAATAAAGTTGCACTACTTATATCTAGAAAAAGCTGATAGCATCAACAATAAGACTAATTGTATAAAAAGTAAAAAATAGAAAAAATGCAGCGCTACAAAGTGCATAGAAACCCTGAATAGGTATGCAGAAGTGAGTGTTCCATATAAAATATTAATTGGTGAAATAAATGAACATTTTATACCAATGTGCACACTGTAAAATGCTACGTGCATAAAGTGTATAATATATATATATATATATATTTTATGAACGCACATGAAAAGTCCATATTTAAGATACATTAATATTTTAGTTTCATTTAAATGAAATGGAGCTTCGTTATGTAGCAAGAGGCTGTATATTCTGCAGTATTTACATTTTTGATAAACTCATTCAATAAATCCAAGCTCTGCAAGCTGAGATAACATGAACTGCATTGATGCATTCACACAATTTCACAGTAACCATAAGATAAAACAAAGTTCAGGAATATTCCTTTATCCCATTTTTTTGCAAAATCTATGTACTTTACAAACTGTATGATTGAATCGGTTCTGATAGCGCCATTTTCCTAACCTGACAGCTTATTATTCTAAATAGGAAATCCATATTGTTTGCAAAATATTAAAGATCCTAACTATCAGCAAGAATAAGTCCTTACATTTAAAGAGCACCTGTCATTTCAGACCCATCATGGCAGCGCCTGTTAGCGGGCATCCACTCACCTGCTACCGCCACGTCCCTCACCTTGTTGTGTCACTGCCGCATCACCAGCCGTCCCATTAAAGTGAACGGGACTGTCAGTGAGTCAACAGCGAGTCAGAGGAGGAGCCGCTGCGGGACACAGATGACAGTTCTTTAAAAATGATGATTTAAATCAAGCCTTTTTACTAGAGATTTAAATCAGGATTTTAAAGCACATCCACCATGGTAAAAACTACACATTTGTTTTTCTTTTCCAGCTATCATATAATTAAATGCATGACTTCCTCACAAACGATGTGTATGTGCCCATTGTCTCATGCTAACTAGTACATTATATAGTCAATCATAAAAAGTGCCTGTTGCATCATGAGACCAGAGCTGTCATTTAGTAGTAATAATAATATACATAGGAAGTAAATATAAAATTTCCCCACATGCTAGATGCAAAGAGAAAGCATAAAAATAAAAGTTTGTAACTACAGAATGGCTCAAAGAACATTTAAAGTTCTAAAGAGGTTATATAATGTGGCCATTTCATATGCAAACAGCACTTAATAGGCTTCTTCTTGAAAATATGCATAAATCTACCATTAATTCCTGCCAACAATTACAAATCCATTCTCTTCCTGAAGCATTAGCATTCTGTAAAAATGAAGACAAAATAATCAACGTTCAGAAACTTCCTGCGGAATTAAACGAATCCCAACCATGCATATCAAACACTATCCGATGAATATGGATAGTCCCTGAATATGCAAATAACGCAGACAAAAATGTAATAATTAAATATACACTCTGTCTGATTGCAATCAGCTGGCAAAGCAACAGGAGTGACAATAGTGAGGGTCATGTTCACATAAGGGGAACGTCTCAAATTCGACAAACCTCATCTGTCATAATAAACGACCTGATTCCAAAGGATTAGCACATATTTACATGAAGGAAGCACAAGTCTGCGCTTACTGAATCATAACCGCATCTAGTCACAGCTCCTTCCAAGACTTAGGAAGTTATGGCCAAGTAATATTTCTATCAGAACAAACACAGCAAAATAAAGCTGTTAGGAAGGGCTGGACAAATCCCTGCAGATAGGTAGGCTGAGGTTCCAAAAACTACAGAGCATGTCCAACTTTTATCATGTTCTGGGCACTTTAAAGGGCCCTTAATTGAGCAAAGTGGACAGGTTTTTCTTGATCGCCCCCTTTTCCATCCTGTCAGCATCCCCCCCCCCCCCCCCCCCCCCCATTTTCAACCTGCTCGAGTCCTCCCAGTTTGTGTGGGAGATTATACAGGGCTAATAACCTCACCACTGTGGCAGCTTTTGGGCCTTGAGATTGTGGGTGGAAGGGTAAGCAGCTCCATTGACCTTCCGTACCTTGAAGTACTGAACATTTCCAGGGGCTCAAGCAGGCGAACAGGATGGCAGAACATGGTGAAGGCAAATCGGACAGAAAAGGGCAGGCATAGTCAAGTTCTCTTCATGAGGGATCCTGACAGCCCTTTAGCTGTGTTAAGATTCCCTGGGCATGGGGAACGTGATAGGATGGAGTTTATATCAGAGCAAAAGAAAATTAATAAAATAAAGCAGTACATTTATGCAATGCATGCACATTCCCCATGTTTTATCCCATTAACCCCTTTGCTGCTGTTGCCTTATGAGTTTATGTGAAATCTCCGTTAATAGCTGTAAAATATTTTAATTAGGAATATATTATATTTAGCTTGTATCCATAGGCCAGAACATATTAATCTTCACATATATCTCCAGTCAGTTCCCAGGTTTTTGTGTAAAAACAATGGGTTTCAAACCTCATTGTGGTACACAAACTCACTTCAAAGGATCCCATGCTGGGATATGCAATGAAGGTAGGCCCACCCCAGGCCAATACTTAAAGTTGTGCTCCACCCAAAAAAATATAATATAATATAATTATATATATAATAATTAAAAAAAAAAAAAAAAAAATTTGGAAATTTTTTTTTTTTTTACTCACCTCTAAATGCCTGTTGCTAGGGGGTCCCTCGTAGTCTGCCTCTTTCAGTGCCTGGGCTGGTGACATCACTTCCCCTCAGCACAGGAAGGGCTCAGCTCTGCTCCCTCCCTCTTGTCAATCATCTGGGACCCATTACAGGTCCCAGATGACTGAGCGGCCAATCACGCCGCGTGGCACCGCTTGTGCAGTGGGTGCCCGGCTGTGAAGCCACAGCCCGGCGCCCACAGCTGCAATGCCGGCGCCGCCAAACGGAGGGGGGAGACGAGCGGGGCTTTGATCCCCCAAATCGCTGGACCCTGGGACAGGTAAGTGTCCAATTAAAAGTCAGCAGCTGCAGTATTTGTAGCTACTGACTTTTAATTTTTTTTTTTTTTTTTTTTTTAATGGGAACTCCTCTTTAACTTCCCGGGAAAGTTCAAGTCAATCTCCTGCCTTAATAGTCACAAGAATTTGCATTAAAGGGGGCTGACTTAAGCAAAGTAGAGATGGAGATGCAGCCAATCCTTAACCAGCAATAGGGAAGCTCACCAATCAATTGCCACGCTATTCCAACCAATGAGGCATCAGCCTGTATTGATATACACAGACTATATGGGAAAGATTTTCTCTCTTTATGGTAGAGCAGCCATCAGAATGGAACCTTGGTGAAAAACGGGTAATTACGGGAAAGGTCTGCCCTTTTACTTGTAACTAAATATGTTTGTAGATTAATATTTTAAGGAATATACTCTGTATTCCTTCATGTAATTCTTTTATTTTAACCTAATATTTTCCTCTTTGGCATAAGACTACAGATAGATGCTTTCAACTACTTCCTAATAAATGTTATTATGTTACAACTTTCACTCTTGGTCAAAGAACTCTCATTTAACCCACCTCATATATTTGAGATATTAAATCTTAAATATAATAAACAGGTAACACTGCCACAACTCCTGGGGTGGGAGAAGATGTACCAGCCCGTAAATGAACTCACAGCCACTATAGTACTTACATTTTTTTCCCAGCTTTTGTGTGGAAGTCATTCAGGCAGTTGTATAGCTGTCCGGTTACTTCTACACAGTGAAGTCCCCCTTCCCCACCACGTACACCAAGGCTTACATGTACCCCTCCTGGGTGCCCTTCACAGTGGGCGAGCAAGAGACACCAGCGAATGTGTTCCCTGATCTACCCTGGGAATCAATAACCTAGAATGGCTAAAAATCTTTGCAATTCCAGGTTCACAGTGGTCGGATCCTGGCCAGGGAAAAGGCTGTTTGATCTCAGTTTGTGCTTGATTGGCATCGGCAAAATGCAGGTGTGATATTAGGGGGTTGAATGGGTTACCAATGTCTCCTTAAAGAGACAATAATCCTGGAATTTGGCTTTAACTGTAAATTAATGACCTGTAAAGGCTTTAAAGCATTGTCTAAGTCGCCTGACAAGTCGTCCCAGTGTGAACCATCTCATAGAGTTTACATACTGTATACTTGGTGCGTTTCCTCTTTGGGTCCACTATGGTTTTCTGTAAGGAAGTTTGTTGCTCTACGTATGATGCAGCAGAGGTGGATCATAAGGAGAGCTAGGGGGCTCAGCAGCAGAGTACTTCATGATGTAAATATCAGTCATGTAATCTATAAAAAGGGACATACACCTCTCCAAGCATCTAAGCAAATCTCTCTAAGAATGCGGAAGGCCTTCAGGGGGCCAGTTACCAGATGCAGCTTAATGTAAGCCCCGAGGACCCTGCAGCCTTTGAGGCTGTTCTCCTGTCTACTTCGAAAACATACAATCGACAACATGATTGTTGACTTCCTGTAAGGAAGAAATGTGTTTTATTCACATCAAGCACATTATTATTCAGTTCCCTTTAGAGGGTTATCTGATTAGCAAAAATCACTTTAGAGAAGACTGACTTTTTTTCCTGTTCCCTTTTTTTTTTTCTTTTTTTTATATATAAGCAAAAATAAATATACCAAAATAGGTCTCCGCTTAAATTGTCTGAGTACTTGCACCTTTTTTCCCCCCCAAAAGTAGTCAAAGACAATAAAAAAAAAAAAAAAAAAAAAAAAAAAGCTAAGATCCGGGATACCAGTAAACTTGCTTCCCAGGTCCTGTTCAATATGTGCAGCGAAAAGTTTCTAATCATTTTTTAGAGACTTCAGTGGTTATCGGCTATATACTGTAAAAAAACAAAAACAAAAAAAAAAAAAAACAAAGTGTGCCCTTTATATTCCCATTCACAAAAATCTGCAATGGATGGGTACCAGGAAGAGGTATCACAGAGGTGGAACCATCAGATCCACTCATTGTGTGGTGCCACTAGTAGAAACCACAATTCCCATCATGCAATGGGAATAGTAGTTGCGAATGGCCAGAATGTGGGCACAAATTGGGGTCTTTTCAGATGTAGCCGGGAGCGGACTACAGTTATCTGACCTTGCAGACTATTTATCATTATTCTAGCTTTGTCGTCATAATCCCCTAGTGCTGGATTTCAAATCACTGACATCTCCTGAAGCACAGAGACTGCTCGCAAGGGAGGATTGTGGCAGAGACTATATAGGGATTTGCCAATCAGGCCCGCACTCTCTTGCCTCCTGGATCTGACTGTGTGAGCACCACGTTGCCGCTGTGTCAGAAGATTGCAGCCTAGCGTGCGATCCACAGCCACCGCTCCAGTCCCAGATAGTCCAGCTGTCGGCTGCTGGGAGAAGGATGCACTGCAGCAGCATTGAACACTGGGAACCAGATCGCTGAGTCCACAGACTAATCCCTGCCTCGGCCTACCTGCAAGAGGAAGAATCATTCATTGGTCCCATCAGGAGGCTTTAAGGTCTATCAGGATTGGTGAGGAAGCTTATGCTCACAGATTCCATTGTTCTGCTAAGTATTACATTTTCAACACAGGACACCTGCAACATTTTCTTGGATTACAAATGGAATCACTATCATCTAGGATTTATCATCTTGCATTGTTCATCATCCCTGTTATGAGCTCCAACATTGCCGTCGAAGACAGTGCAAGGCCTTGCTGTTATGACAATGTTGTTAGTACTGTTAAAGGGGCCATTATAGTATACTATCTCTCATTAGGATAAAAAGGTATTATAAGTCAGTCTGGGGTTTTCCTTTAAAGTGGACACTTTCCTTACATCCGTTGACAGTTTCTCTTGAACATCCTATGGCAATTGTATTTATTGCTGTATTCAAGTATCACTATTAATTACCATTGTCACAAGAGTTATTTCAACCTAGTTGTGGATCAACCCAGGATTTGGCTGAACAACTCTACTTCATATCTCTCATTATGAAAGAAGTAAAGCCAGAGATTTTTTAAACAATTTGCTTTGAGTCTTTCGAAGGTGTTCATAACATATCTGAACCTAGAGTGTCAGAGGGACGGGAGCGTTCACAGGGTCAAGGCGGTATGAGAGAATATGCATTACCAAAGCAACCCCCCTAGGCGGCAGTGACACACACACACACACACACACACACACACACACACATTTGGGTGCATTTCACACAATGATGTTGGAGAACTACAACCAGACAGCGAAGAGGACGATTTCTGGGCACTAGTCTTACAGGGAGGTGGAAGCATGCACGAGCAAGGAGTAAGGTTATGATTTCACCTATACCTATCCCTCTAGACAAAATCAGCATTATACCCTTACAGTACAGGAGAGGTATGGGGATAGAAAAGATGAGGTTTTTCGTTGGATTCTGATTAGATTCTAAAGCACAACTATATTTGTTCCTTACATTCTTACAAAATTACGATACAAAAAGAATTTACATCTGTCACTTTAGCAATGTGTCTGCCAGGTCAGAAAAAAAAAAAAAAAAAAAAAAAAAAAAAGCATGACAGCATGTTTTCGAGCTAACTTTCCAGAACGGTCACATTTTACTCAACCTAACATAACAATGAAGATTTGGAAGAAAGCCAGATGTTCTGGCTGACCAGAGCAGATCACAGACAGAACCTTCCTGAATGCAACTATGTTTTCTCTGTTTTAAAACAAAAGGATCTGTCCCTATAAATGTAAAAACAAACAGAGCTGCAGTGGGTGATATCTGTTTCTCCACTCCCTAGCATAGAGGCCAATAGTTATCAACCAAAACCTTGGTGTGTGTGCGTGTGTGTGCGTGTGTGCGTGTGTGCGTGTCTATCCTCATATGTTGCCATACATCACTAAATGTATCGCATAAAACCCTTTTACATTTAATTAAAATCAGAACTCAAGCCAAAAACAACAAGATAAAAATGGACTATAAAAAATACTATACCAAAAACGTACTTTTGCTGCAACACTCAAAAAAAAAAAAAAAAAAAAAAAAAATTATACTGCCGTATAGTAAAATGACGGCGGCAGAAACCCTTGCTTCCTCCGGGTGGGCATCATATGACGTCCTCAGCTTCCCAGTATTGTGGAGAGCGCTGGGGACCCGATGCGCGTGCCCGGCGGCCGTGATGTCCGCTGGGCACCCGCGATTGCTCATCACAGAGCAGGGACGTGGATCTGTGTGTGTAAACACACAGATCTGTGTCCTGTCAGGGGAGAGGAGAACTGATCGTATGTTCCCAGTACAGAGGAACACCGATCGGTCTCCTCCCCTCATCAGTCCCCTCCCCCCACAGTTCAAATCACTCCCTAGGACACACATTTAACCCCTTCAGAGCCCCCTAGTGTTAACCCCTTCACTGCCAGTCACATTAATACAGTAATCAGTGCATTTTTATAGCACTGATCGCTTTATAAATGTCAATGGTCCCAAAATAGTGTCAAATTTCCAATCTGTCCGCCGCAATGTCACAGTCACGATAAAAATCACAGATCACCATTAGTAGTAAAAAAAAAAAAAAAAAAAATGAATGATAAAAATGACAAATCTATCCCCTATTTTGTCAACGCTATAACTTTTGCGCAGACCAATCAATAACCAATCCATATCCAATCAATATACGCTTATTGGGATTTTTTTTTTACCACAAATATGTAGAAGAATACATATTGCCCTAAACTGATGAAAAAAATAGTTAAAAAAAAATGGCATATTTATTATAGCAAAAAGTAATAAATATTGTGTTTTCTTCAATGTCATCGGCACATGCGCACTGACACAAACTGAAGCAATGTATGTGCAGTTGCTTCAGCGAGTGTGCCGTTACCGCATGCATGTGCGGGAGTGAAGTCATCGTGGCTCCGGCCAATCAGTGCCGGAGCCGCGATACTCGGAAGTAACTGGGGGTAATGTCGGCCGCCGGAGCCCTGTACGGGCACCTCAGCGAGGGCTTCGATCTCGGGTGAGTGAGTATTACATAATGAGCTAGTATGCCATTTTTGCTCATTATGCCTTTGTCTTGCAGGTGTTCCTTTTTTTTTTTTTTTTTTTTTTTTTTTTTTAAATAACAAACATGTCATACCTCCACTGTGCAGCTCGTTTTGCACAGAGTGGCCCCCGATCACCGTCTTCTGGGTTCCCCCAGTGGCTCCTCCCCACATCGTATAACCCCCTAGGAGAAGCGCTCTCCCAGGGGGGGTTACCTTGCAGGCATAGGATGCATTAAGGTGAACAAAACGCAAGGGTTTACTGGCTAACTTTAATAAACAAAATGGAAAACGTTGACAAAGAAAAATCAGTTTCCACCATCAACATGAACATAATATTCAGCCTCGTGGCTCTCTAGCAGCACCACCGCTCAGGCCTTTTATATTGGTCCTTCAGACCATCTAACACAGCACCTCAGTGCTCCCATACAAACTCTGTACCTTGGCTCTTTTCCAGCTCCTTGCTGCTCTGTCAGTCTGCACCTACACCGTGCAGACATACACACTCTGGCTGCCCCATGCAGCCTCTCTGAATCCTGGGTAAGGGTTGGGATCCTCCTGACCCCTATACAGAGACCTCATGTCTCTTGCATGGAGACCTGAACTGTTGTGAGGTCCTGGAGTTTGAGGCTCTGTTCACACTATGACCCACATGTGAACTACCCAGGTACTACAGTGCATTCCTATGCGATTCAGTGCAGTGCAATTTGCGCCCATGCTCAAATCGCATCTCACCAAAGTGCATGCACCTTTTTTGAGCCACACCGCAACTGGATCACATTTGCATTGTACCAGGCAATGCGATGGAGGCAAATGCGCTGGGTTTGGGATGTCATTAACTTTGTACTGACACCTGCAGCAGATCGCAAATGCAGTGTGATTTGCATGCGGTGAGGGAAATGCGCTGAGATAGCTGCGTTTCCTGCACTGCGTAAGCGTGAACCAAGGCTATGGGCTGTGAGCACCTGCACACTCAGCCTGCTGGATTCTGTCAAGACCTGGACACAGGATTGGAGATTCCTTCCCTCCCAAAACACTTCAAAGTCTCCGATCTCCAGAACCCAAAATATCCTCTAAATGCATATAAAATGCAGGTTTAACACAGGCATTGTGAATGAGGCCTTAGGGTTTAATGATACTTTAATTCCCCATGTGTTTCATTGTGTTATATCAAAATCAAATATGTAAAAATAAAGCTATTCTATGTAAAAAGTATAAAAAAAATAAAATAAAAAAAAATACTAGAATCTGGAAATGAAATTTAAGAGACAGAAGAAAGAATACATTTCATCTACCCTGCCTTATACTACCATATTTAACAGACTGGAAGCAGAGCTAGACTTTTAAGAACAGTTAACAAATAGTTCTAATATATAAAAGGCACTTGGAATTAATAGCAGTTTAACCAGAAGGGTGAATAAAAGCGACAGTGACAGGTCAATAACCTCTTATAATTATGTGCTCACAGTCCAGAACAACTTTTACATCCAGGATTGGAAGTGTCTGCAATCTCAACTGAAGTGATCGATTTTACAAAGCCAGTTTCTCGGTGCCTGGTGTTGAAGGAGATGCAGTTAAATGTCAGAGTTGAGGCCCTGGCAATACAAGTGAGGGGAGGGGGGAGTGCAGATTGGACAGACACAGCCTTCCTGTGCTGGGAGAATAGGCGCGCCTTATACTCCACTCCAATGGGATGAGCCACAACAATCTCTCATACAATGCCTGGAGCAGCAGGGATGCACATCTGTCTGTGCTGCAAGAGAGAGAGTTAGCCAACTTGTGTTAAGAGTTGCTGCCACACTAACAAAAAGTTATAAAGCTATTTCCACACAAAACCACTTCCTCTTGTGACATGCCCAAAGACATTTCAAGTCTGAGGGAATTACAATGCAGATGTTTAAGGATATGCATCCTTTTTTTTTTTTTTTTTTTTTTTTTTTAACAATGTAACTTATTCAGTAGATTAGAATACATAGGTGCACATTTTCCAGCATCAATACACACCGAAGATTGCGATAACTAAATAAAACACATCCCAGGAGGCCTTGTGGTAAATTGCAGAACATGTACAGCAGCACATCATCGGGGGTGAGTGGGGTTGGCTGCAAGGACCAGGAAGAGGTAGCCGGCTCCCAATAACGTAAGAGAGGACGATGGTGGCGCAGGAGTGAACAGCAGCGAACCAAAATGTAACATAGGGCAACAATGTATTTGCTGGGCTTGTGAATATCTTGATAAAAGTAAACCCAGCAAAAAAGGAAAGAGGGGGTAAAAAAAAAAACAAACAAAACAAAAAGAAAAAAAACAAACACACACACACACGTCACCTCAAATTTTGTCAAACTTTACTGGGACAACTTCTTGTTTCTTAGGCGATTGTGTATGGAGAGAACACTTTATTCACCAATTGTTTCCAAGCATTGATAAAGACTTGCATATATAATTTTTTTTTTTTTAAAAAGCAACCCATGTTTTTGAACAAATTGCATCTTTTTTCGGTGTTCAGTACTGGTACAATTACTGTACAGTTTCCCAAGCTTTACACTTTAAGGCAAGTTTCCATTTTTTTTTCTTCTTAACTTCCTCACATTGTCCACTGGACACTCATCTGTTAAGCATGTCCCAATGGTGAGCTTTGTCATTTATAATTACCTGCTATGCCCAGCTGCTGTAAGCAAAAGCAGTAATTATACTACAAGGACAATGCCCCTTATAGCCAAGGATTATAGAAGGGGCTGTTGTGAGAAAGGGGAACTGGCTGCATGTACGTCTTTTATTGGGAGGATGGGGAATGTAAACAACTTTATGTATGGCCTCTGTGGTGGTAGGGGAGAGTTTCAAAACTGTTTTAAGGCTGGGTTCACACTGCCGACAGAAGTGGCTCTCACAGCAGGGCACCGGTGCGCCCCCCAATTTGTGTTTCAGGGACGAATTGGGACCAAATTTTTGCCTGAAAACGAAGCCCAAGATGCACAGGACTCCTGTGCAAGCTGCTCCACAGCCACCACAGAGATATGTGAACCGGCTCAACAGAGATCTGCTCTGGGTGTCAAATACCCTAGGACAGTGACGGCGAACCTTGACACCCCAGATGTTTTGGAACTACATTTCCCATGATGCTCAACTACACTGCAGAGTGCACAAGCATCATGAGAGATGTAGTTCCGGTACATCTGGTGTGCCAAGGTTCGCCATCACTGCCCTAAGATATCACATGCGTTATTCTTCGGGGGTAAAAAAGGTTGATAAAGGCTTTTGTAGATCAATACAGATGTGGCTGGTTCGTTGTTGCATCTGATGAAAGTCAACAACAAAAGACATCAAGCACTGATCAGGCTGTATATGTCTAAAAGTTCAAATGACTCTCGTAAGCAATTGTTTTTTGTAACTGAAGAAGCATTTTTAAAAAATGACAAAAAAATAGGCTCTGCAATGATACAGAAAATAAATCCAGGTTATTCACAATATTCAGGAAAGAAGAAGTTTTCAACAACCTGAGATGCTGCAAATGTTAATATTTATAGAACACACAGTCATGCCTTAACTCAAACGCATATAACAATACATAAAAAAAAAACAATTCAGTGAAAGTTTGAACACTAGACAAACACTAACCAGTCTTGTTTTTTTTTTGAGCGAGAAAATACAGCAATTTCTACTGCCAGATACATCAGCGCACAAAATAAAAACACACTTTTATAAAGAAGTCCCTGAAGAGCACACTATAAGGGTCCTTTCACACTGGGGCGGTTTGCAGGCGCTATTGCGCTAATAATAGCGCCTGCAAACTGACCCGAAAGTGCCGCTGCTTTAAATTCCAGTGTGAAAGCCCCGAGGGCTTTCACACTGTAGCGGTGCGCTAGCAGGACAGGAAAAAAACAAGTCCTGCTAGCAGCATCTTCGGAGCAGTGAAGGAGCTGAGTGTATACCGCTCCTTCACCGCTCCTGCCCATTGAAATCAATGGGACGGCGCGGCTATACCGCCGGCAAAGCACCTCCGCAGAGGCGCTTTGCGGTGGTTTTAACCCTTTCTCGGCCGCTAGCAGGGGGGTAAAACTGCCCCCACTAGTGGCCGAATACCGACGGTAAAGTGCCGCTTACAATAGCGGCGCTTTACCGCCGACAACGCCCCCGCCCCAGTGTGCAAGGGCCCTTAAAGTCGGTGGTTAAAGCCCATCTCCAGCCAAAAAAAGGTCGTTTTTTCAGGTTTTGGATAGACCTGGAAAGGGTACATACTTCTGTCAAGTATTTATTGCTGTCTGAATTCATTGGGGAGATTTTACTTAATTTCTTTGTACCTGTGACAACAGGACAAGAAATGGAGTCCAGATGTCACCAGGATAGGAAGACACAGACAGTAATAAACTGACTTAGATTTCCAATCTTTTTTCTATTTTACTGCAAAAAATTCTTTGCCCCCACTGGAGAGATTTTTCATCACTTCCTGCTCTTCAGAAGCAAGGAAAACCAATGAGGACAAACACAGATCACCATAAAAACTTACAGTGCTTCCATCCCTTCCCCACTCTGCAATAAATTAAAAGTTGTCTAGAGTTGGGCTTTATCCTAAATAACAGGGGTGCTGAACCGCTGGCCCGTGGGCTACTTCTGTCTGGGATGGAGGGTCGGCAAAACGAGATCGCGGGTTCCCTGACCCGCCATCCCTGAGCATCGTTGTGAAGAACGGAGCTAGCGCTAGAGGAAGCAAAATACCAAATGCACACCGTCTTTGACAGGAGTGACACAGGAAGCATCAGCTCTGCTCTGTACTGCAGCCGCATGCTTCCTCTAGTGCCGGCTCCTGTCACACTGATGCTCAGGGTGGTGGGCCGGGAACCAGCCAGCAACACCCACCAACAGTACCTTGTGCCCATCTCCAGTCCACCTAAAAATAACAGAAGGGGATCCGACCCCCTCTGTCTGGGCGGATCGGATCAGGGGCCCATAAAGCGGGCTGTGTCCGTGTTGGCTCCGCATATGCAGAGTGGACACGGACCCGTCATCTGCCTGACCCACTCACTGTGGCCCACGACCATTTAACAAGTCGCTAAAGTGGCCCTCCCTCCTCAAAAGGTTGGCTACCCCTGTCCTAAAACTACCACATGACCAGAGATGATCTAGCACCCAGGAGCAGCTCAGATGCTCCATACAGGCCACTGTTGGAGAAACAATCCCCCAGATTGATAATGAAACCTGTACCGATTGGATAATAAAACCTGTACCGATTGCTGTTATTCCCCCCTAGGATAAATGGTACTCAGAGTTAGGTCGGCCATACACGGGTCGAATCTTGGCCAGTTAAGCATGAAACGTCTGAGATAAAATCCATTAATGGGCAGGCTAATTGTACCATGTTGATCAATCAATCAACTTGGGTACAACCAGCGTGCTGGATTTGCTTCAGATTGTTGCAAGTAGCCGCTATAGCCGCTAGCGATAGTCACGGTCTTCTCCCATCCCCCTTCTGGGAGCAGACAATGGCTTGGCAGGAGGGATTCCTCTGTCAGCGCTGATGAGGGAACCATACAAATTTCTTTCCTGCAACCCGTGGCTGCAGGAAAGTAAGTCGCACTGTCTATGGCCAGCCTTAGCCACACACAAGTATCACCTTATCTCTTCATTTACATAAATATTTGATCTGTCAGAGCCCACTTTGCTCATTCACACATATGCATTAACACACACAGCAATATAGGTGTTGCACTGCAGTGCCATTCACTATTAACAGGGGTCTCCAAAAACTTTCTAAACAAATGGCCAGTTTACAGTTCTTCAAACTTTAGGGGGGCCGCAATGTGGCCAGTGGGAGCAAAGAATGCTCCATGATTGGTATTAGGGGGAAATAGCAGCACCCCTGTTACTGGGAGGAATAGCGCCCCCGCCACTGGTGCCAGTGGGTGGAATAGCACCCCATTGTTGGCGTTAGTAGGAGGAACTATGTGAGCAACAGTGGGGGGGAATAATGTCCCATGGGCCAGATAAAAGCAAGCAAAAGGCCACAGTTTGGAGACCACTCACTAAGAGCACATGTAGATGTTAGACTGATATCTCAGAGTAGTGGGGAGTTTTAGGCCTCGATTACACAATGTGCAGAGATGAAAAGCAATTGTTCTTTACAGTATGTGCCTTGTTCACACCACAACACTGGTATCATGTGCAGATTATTCTCTGGTCAGGAATCTGCAATGTGTATTCTGCATTGGAAAAAAAAAAAAAAAAAAAAAAGGATGTGACATCAACATTGTGGTGTGAACAGGGCACATAGAGAACAATTTTTTTTGTGTCCTTGCAGAGATGTATATAATAAATATGCACATCTCTGCACACGGTGGACAAGCTTATGCAGGTCAAAAACTGCATTTTTCCCCATCAGTCTTATATGGACGTATGGTGTGAACGCGGCCTTACAGCAACAATAGACTGGAGGGCACGTCTGTTAGAATTGTGTTGTAATGGTATTATCTGCTTATATTTTGCCTTCCCTGGTCTCCCCCCCCCCCCCCCACCAAAATCAACAAGAAGATTTTAAATAAAGAGAGACATATGGCTTTTTTTGTTTTTTTTTTAGAATCATACTTTCCTAGGTGTATTCAGCATCGGTCCAATGCTGCATTTGTCCCCCGCCGGCTCTAAGACTGAGAATCGAGAGATCAAACACCTCCGATCACTCGGGTCTCAGGGCTCCCTGAGTAGAGAGCTGGTGACTGTCAGTCACCACAGTCTGCTCTGCTCCCTCTTTGCTCACTGGAGCACCGGGCTGTGGAGGGGGCGGGAGCGGCCTTGCCAGTCTCTCAGCAGCCTGCTGGGAGGCTGAGCCGGGCGCCGGTCCAGGCATGTGGCAGATCCCAACTTCATTGCGATCTTGCCCGAGCCTTGACCGCTTCTGTGACGTCAGCTGGCATCAGCCTGCTGAAAACGGGTCACAGGTGTGCAGAACGAACCACACGTCTGTGATCCACAGGAGTACAGCCACTTTGGCTGTAGTTCTCCTTTAAGAAAGAGAATTTTTCAAACTATATTTTGTAGATTTCGTGCACCAATGCAGCAGGAAAATGTTAATGGGCCCTTATGATGCACCCTGTAGCGTCCAATAATCTTCATGCCCTGAGGAATGTTGGGGCTTACCTAAATTACACTGTAAATGTTCCTGAGTTTTACGAGTACCAGTAACAAAGATGTGTCACATAAAGATAGGATTTATGGGTAAGGGAGATATTTTCTGACACACCTCTTTATGCTCAATACTCCCACAATCTCAAGCTTATAAAAGAAAGTGAGCTGAAAGAAAAAAAATAAATAATAAAAAAAACCATACAGCCCATAGTACCCAGTCAGCTTCCAACTTTCATTACTACAGTCCAGAAATTCACACATCGGTCCCGGTGCGTTCAAAGCAGCTTTTCAATGGAAGAATATGCAGTGCAGAATTAAATCTTTTTTTGGCATATTATTTTTTTTTATGATGCATTTCACCATTTAGTATTTTCTAACTTTTTTTTATTGTTCTCCAAATATAAATGCATTTCCTCCTTTTTAAAATTGTTTTCAGCCTTTGCTTAATAAAACACAACATACACGAATTAAAAATGTAACCACAAAATACAGGAGTGTTTACTAACTCTCTTTGAAAATAAATACAAAAAGTGTTTGATTCATTGAATTGTAATGACCATTATATACAACCACTACAATATTTTGATAACACAGACCAACAGGGTGCAGAACAAAGTCAAATATCTCCATTTATAAGGAGATATTAGAACTGGCACTTACCTATTTAGTCAAACACAGGTACCCAATCCCACTGCCGTGTAAGGGAGCCATTTACGGCCCCTCTTCCCTCCCCTCCACTGCCTTCAGGGAGACACACACACACACACACACACACACACACACACACACACAAGTCCCAGAAGACAGCGGGACCATTCAAAAAGGACAGTGCGACTCAAACATGAGCAGCAGGAAATAGGCTGTGGGGCCGTAAGGCTTCACTTCCTGTTCCAATTAGTAAGGATGCCGGTGCTTGCACCCGAAGCCAATGGACGGGTCGGCTTCAGCAGCCTCCCTGGACAGGTAAGTGTCCTTATATTAAAAGTTAGCGGCTACAGTATTTGTAGCTGCTGACTTTTTTTTTTTTTTTTTTTTTTTTAAATAATACAGGCTGGACCTCCTATTTAAGCTCAAAAAACTTCTCTACTGCAGGACTGAATTGTAGTTGATCATGTGACCAAGCCTGGGCATGTGGTCACCAGTCTACTGCCAAACAGGAGGATGAAACCAATCTGAGCTCCGCTGTGCCTATTCAAAGGGGACCATATAACTAACCATTTGGTCACAGGACCGGGTACCACGAGATTCCACTCTCCAGCAACAGAAAGTTTCGGTACACAGTGCTGCCACTTATCATGCGACTTGCAACACAAAGTCGCATGACAAGCCAAAACACTTTAATTTTAAAGTGTGCTGTCTTAATGTGACTCAGCTAGCATTGACACCAAAAAAACAGAGTTAGGTACCTGGTAACTCTTTTTCTAAGAAGTCTTCCAGGGCAGCATCCGAGAGATAGGCTCCTCCTCCCTAAAACAGGAAACACATTAGTCCACCATTATAAATTTCACACTCTTACCTGTGTGCCTCAGTTATGTTAAAGCACCGAAGGAATTCCCTGTAAGCTGCAAGCTCCCCCTCTGTACCTGGTTTTTGTTGTTTCAAGGGTGGGAACTAGTGCTGCCCTGGAAGACTTCTTAGAAAAAGAGTTACCAGGTACCTAACTCTGTTTTCTCGAATCGTCTTCCAGGGCAGCATCCGAGAGGATATATCAAGCAATACTTACTAGGGTGGGGTTAGAGACTGGAGCACTTTACGACCAAATGCTTGGTCTTGGTCAGACAGCTGGTCTATGCGGTAGTGCTTAGCGAAAGTACTGAAGCTCGACCATGTCGCTGCCCTGCAGATCTGCTCCGGAGTTGCCCCTGCTTTCTCTGCGGCCGAGGTTGCCCAGGCTCTAGTTGAGTGCGCTCTGATTTCACTAGGTGGAGTGAGATTCTGTGCCTTATAGGTAATCTGTATGGCCATCCTTATCCATCTGCTGATGGTGCTTTTTGAAGCTTGTTTCCCTCTGTTGATTCCTGCATAGAGGATGAAGAGGGAGGTCGTTCTACGCCATTCTTTTGTTCTTTCGAGATACGCTATGAGCGTGTTCCTTACATCAAGTTTGCTGTAAATGTTTCTTTTCCTACTATCCATGGTTGTTGGAAGTGAGGGTATGACGATGTTTTGGGTTCTGTGAAATGTAGAAGAGACCTTGGGTAGAAAGGCCGGATCTGGAGAGAGAATTATCTTGTCCAGATGTATTAGACAGTATGGTTCTATTGAAGATAGAGCTTGGATCTCACTCACTCTTCTGGCGGATACTAAGGCCAGAAGGAGCGCAGTTTTTAACGTGAGGTTTTTGTCTGAGCTGTCCTCGATAGGTTCAAACGGAGGGGAAAGAAAGCCCTTAAGTACTGTGCCCATGTCCCAGGTGGGAGTTTTGTACAATTTGGCTGGTTTGGATCTTTTAAGAGCTATGAGGAATCGTCTTATCAGCGGGTCTTCCGCTAGTCTAGTATCCATGACCGAGGAAAGTGCTGCAACCTGTACTTTCAGGGTACTTGGTGATATGTTTTTGTCTGCACCATCTTGTAGGAAGTCCAAAACTATTGGAATTATCCCACCGTTGGAGATTGGTCTGTCTTCGTACCAAGAAGCAAATTTTTTCCTTATTTTCTCATAGATGGCTCTCGTTACCGGCTTTCTGCTGTTTAAGATGGTGTTGATTACTCTGTCTGACAGGCCTTTGTTCTGGAGTTTTACCCTCTCAGTAACCAAGCCGAGAGCTTCAAGATTTTGTGGTTCGGATGGTTGACTGGGCCTTGTGACAGTAGATCCGGGCGGTCCGTCAGTGTCAGCTGAGGTTGTATGCTGAGATTTTTTAAATGACTGAACCATGCTCTCTGGGGCCAGTGTGGTGCTATTAGTATCACTGTTGTTTTCTCTGCCTTGATTTTTTGGATTACTTTTGGGATTATGGCAGTTGGAGGGAATGCATAGCACAGATGCCATTTCCAGTTTTGGTTGAAAGCATCCACCCCGCTGTTGCCATCTGTAGGGTCCAGGGAGAAAAATATCGGAGATTTTGCGTTCGCCCTGGAAGCAAATAGGTCTACTTCGGGTATTCCCCACTTCTGGGTGATTTGAGTGAAGGTTGTTTGGTTTAGCGACCATTCCGTGTGTTTTATCGTTTTCCGGCTCAGGAAATCTGCCACTGTATTGTCTGTTCCTTTTAGATGAATACCGGATATCGATCTTATGTTCACTTCTGTCCACAGTAGGATAGATTGTGTCAGTCTCATCAGTTTTTGGGATTTTGTGCCCCCTTGTCTGTTTAGGTATGCGACTGTCGCTGCGTTGTCTGATTGTATCTTTACATCCTTCCCCTGTAATGCTGGCTTGAAGGTTTTTAGCGCTTCCCCCACAGCTTTCAGCTCTCTCAAGTTTGAGGAGGCTTGTGCCCATTTGGGTGTCCATTTCCCTTGCGAGAACCGCCCTTCCATGTGGGCTCCCCATCCTAGGGCGCTTGCATCGGTGGTGATGCTGACTGGATTGACTTGAGCCCATCTGCGCCCCTCGATGACCCGAAGTGGGTTGAGCCACCAGTAGAGTGTTTGTTTGACTGTGGCGGGGACGAGAATGGATTTTTCTAGGGATGCTTGCCTGCCATCCCATTGGGACAGAATGTAGTTCTGTAAGGGTCGCATGTGAATTTGTGCCCAGGTGATGGCTGGAATGGAAGACGTCATCAGTCCTAGTACGGACATTCCGTGCCTGATCGTTGTGGAATGGTTCCTTAGCAGGGACGTAATTGCTTGTGTCATTTTTACGTCTTTTTCCTTTGTTAGGAAAATTTTTGACAGTCTGGAGTCCAGCACGTATCCCAGGTACACTACTCTCTGGCTTGGGATCATTTGCGATTTCTCTGCGTTTATTAACCATCCCAGGTTTTGCAGATAGATCATACTCTTGCGCAGGTTGTTTTCTAGGATTGCTGCTGAGTCCGCAAAGAACAGGAGGTCGTCTAAGTATGGTATTATTCCAATACCCTCCTGTCTTAGACCTTTTAGCGCTTCCGCCATTATTTTTGAGAATATTCTTGGAGCTGAGGAGATTCCGAAGGGGAGAGCTGTGTACTGTAGGTGCAGCGTAGCTGCTGGCCCCTGGATTGCGAACCTTAGAAACTTTTGGTGATCCTTCCTTATGGGGACATGTAGGTAGGCATCCTGTAAGTCTAGTGTTGCCATGAATGTCTCCTGCGGTAGGATGTTCCTAATTGAATAGATAGATTCCATTCTGAATCTCTTGTATCTTATTCCTCGGTTGAGTGGTTTGAGGTTTAGTATCAGCCTTAGTTTGCCTGATGGTTTTCTTTTTGCGAAGATGTGTGAGTAGAAGCCCTTTTGTTCCTCCTCTTGGGGAACGTGACAAATCACCTTCTGATCTAATAGTTTCTGTAGGGATTCTAGAAACACCTTTGCTTGATTGCTGTCCTTGGGTAGCATGGTCGCTAAGTATTTGGTTGGGGGGCGGTTGGAGAATTCTATTGCGTAACCGTCCGCTATGGTGCGCAATATGAATTTGTTTTCTGTTATCTCCTCCCAT